>NC_088385.1:19435000-19535000 GCF_037993035.2 Macaca fascicularis
TTAAGATGATAGTGTCTTTTAAGAATCTGGACCAACCACAATTCTGGTTATTGCTAGGCCTTATTCAATTTTATTTAGAGGTTGTTTTTTTTTAAGTTGTAATATTTATTTTTACATGGAAAATATTTGTCACCACTTCATATTTCAGAGACAAATTTAATATGTTTATCTTGGTTGAATTCTTTTAGAAGTTAGATGTATACAGTCTAAAAGAAGATGGCACCTACTTTACAATCCTCTGACTATCTTTTTTTGAGTCTGGATACTGTTGGAAAGTTTACATCTTTATGTGTCTGTAAGCCAGGCCTGATAGGCAATGTAGTCTGCCAAAGACGCCAAGTTTAATGCAGATAATGGCTGCCCAATCATTCTCTAAGTACTTAATTTTTATTGCGTTTGGATCAAGTAATCGCCTTCCACTGAGTCACATCCCTACCCTCATTCCTCCCCAAGAAATGGGTGGAAAGATTTTTAAGCAATGTTTCAAAGTCATGCTATTCCATTTCAGTTAGGCCCTCTGAACTGATGTAGATAACGCAAAGTTAAAAATATCTTCATTTTCCAAGATTAGAGACAACATACAGAAAGCATATACTACAGGGATTAGCTTATATAAGCATCTTAATAAATGGTACTAATTATTGTCATATTCAATATAGCCCAGCTCAATTTTTTACTCTTCGTTGTACATTCTTGTTGTGATCTTCTCTGTTTCTGTGCTTCTTTAACACTTTCTGTGGTTTATTGAAAGTGAATTACAGATAGTCTGTATTCCGTGCTAGTCTAAAAACCTGGAGGATTCATATTTCGTCTTACTTAGCTTTGCATATCATACAGTGCCAAGTAGAGTGTCTTGCTCACACTAGATATTTATTAAATGCTGATCAAATTGATTTGAATTAAACGAAGAAGCCACAGGGCTAAAGAAAATGTTTAGAATGAAAATTTTAAATCTAAGTTAGTGATAAAAATAAAAATCTAAGCATAGTAAAGTCAGATGTTAGTTAATAATATTTAGATATTTTAGGGCTGGGCACAGTGGCTCACTCCTGTAATACCAGCACTTTGGGAGGCCGAGGCAGGCAGATAATCCCTTGAACCTGGGAGGCGGAGGTTCCAGTGAGTCGAGGTCATACCACTCACTGCACTGTAGCCTGGGTGACAGAGTGAGACCCTGTCTTAAAAATAAAATAAAATAAGATATTTTTACAGTATGCAAATATTTAAAAAGGTTTATTAAAGCATACTGTAAATGTTGATTTTGTCATCTATCTTCATGAGTAGACCACAAGTTCTTAGAGGCAGAACATATATTTTAGTATCTGCAGGGCACAGTGTCTAGCACACAGTAAGTACTTAAATGTTTACTGCATGAATGGCAAAATAGAAAAATAAGAAAAAATAGAAAGATTCAATGGACAGTTAATCTAAATAAAAATATCGTTACTTAAAATCACTAGCTTTCTGTGACAAGTAAAGGAGATACAAAATGGAGGTCAATGGAATTTTAACACGAACTAGAATTACAACAGCTTCCTGTAATATACAGAAATTTAGAATTTTTACAAGGTTTATAGTGGTAAGTGCTTAGGCTAGGCAAATGATATTTATTAGTTATTACTATCAGATATCAAATAACACCTTGAAGAGTCTACTTATAGTGATAGAACATCTTAGGTGACATTTAAAAGGATGTAACTTTTCCTAATTATGTCCTAAAATACTTAAGAAAACACTAAAAAGACAAAATCATGGCATCAAGTCTCAAATACACTAAAGCTAGAATCTAGGTGGAACACCTACTAATTAAAGTTAGGCCAATTTTCTTGGCACTCTCAGGTTTTATCTCATGACAAAGTCAACACCTAAAGTGGATAGGAAGACACTTTGTAGTTTTATCATGTTATGCCTACTCGTCTGTACCCAGAGTATATTTTAACCAAAGAAAAGAATGCCCAAATGTTGATTGTTGAGGCAATGTTAGGTCAATTCTCAGACCTCCATCCAGTTCCCCAACTGCCATCTCACTCCCCATTTAGAAACAACATCTTTCAGAAACAAGTAAGCAGGAGCTATAGGGGGGGACTACTGATTGCTTATTGCATACTGGCTGCTTCTCCCTCCAGAAGCGAAGATCTGAAGATGGTGAGAGAGACATCCTAAATACATTGAATGCTGGGACTTTTAGACTGTTGTGTATTATATTTTCTCAGAGTTTCAAAGGACCAGGCAGGAGGTAAAAGAGAAATCACCATCTCAGTTAAAAACTAAAAATCATATTGGAATCTGGGCAATAAACTTCCTTTCTAGACATGAATCTGAGTAGGAGATTTTGTTGTCATTGTTGCCATGCTATTTTTTTTGGTCAGAGCGTATATCTAAGGACAATCCACCCATCCTATATTCTGAGAGTCACTGAGTTTATAAAGTACTCCATTTAATCGTTTGTAAAAAGAGGTTAAAAAGAAACAAAACATTAAGCACCAAGAATTACTGCGGAATAAGGGAAAAATAATTATCAATCTGGAAGCCCAAAGGAAGAATATGTTTTTCAAATTGATTTCTTGTAAGACTCAAGAGAACATTTCTGGAACCTGTTTGCTATGTTCAATAAAATGCAAAAAGAAATGCTTCATGAACCTCCATGAAGCAGGACAATCAGCCTATAAGGAAAAAAGTGAGGTACAAAAGAGAGACAGAAGAGCTAAAAGAGAATTTCAATAAAACTTAAGAAATAAGAAAAGTTAAACCCCACATTTTAAAAGGTACTGAGAATACTGAACTCTAATAATGATAATACTGAAGTAGGAATGAAGTGACAGGGAGGATGGGCTGAGAAGCTGTCATAAAATGCACAGGATGAGGACAAACAGATGAAAAGTATGAAAGAGAAGATGATAGTTTATAAGACCTATTATGGAGCTTCAATATGTGACTGACTAGTGATCCTGAATAAAGAATTCAAACATAGTAAACAGAAGCAGTAAATAAAAATATAACAGAAAAATTGACTGACCTGTATATTCAGAATTGATTGACTTTACTAACTTCAAGATAAAACGACAAAGGAGACCCACAAAACTCATATTGAAAACTTCTGAATTGCAAAAGAAACAAATAATTTAGAAAATCAAGTATCAAAATAAGGGAGAAAAAAGAAAAGAAGGGATTTTCACCAAAGAAAAATGTATCCAGCTAGCTTCAGACACTATAACTGTAAATATTTCAAAAAAAGCAAAATAAGAATTTTAAAAGGATGATATTTTGAACCAAGAATTTCATATCTACACAATGTATCTTCTTGTGTAAAAACCATTCAAAGATGGTTCATATGTATAAAAGGTCAGAAAATGAACATTTATGTACCTTTACAAAACAAATGGCTTGAAAGATTGCTCTAAATTAATCTAAAAGAATCAGATTTTAAAACCCAAATATGAGAGGGTCATGGTACAAAAAGATTGGGGGTTTTGCCTTTCTCTATTTGGATCAAAATTTTAGGGGCAATGTTAGATATTTCATCAAGCAGTAGAGTATTTCTGTAAACCAGTGATTTCATTTGATTCTCTTCAACTCCCACTGCTTCGCCATCACCAGGAAATATATTTCTCGTGTCTCATTGCAAACCTCACAGTTCAGATGGAGCCTCTTGTTAGGTCCAATGACCTAGGCAACTAACTAGCACTTGTGAGATGTCCAAAATATCACACAGTTGGTCCTCTGTAATTGTAGGTCCCATATCCATGGATTCAGTCAACTACAGATGAAAAATATTTGGAAAAAACTGCATTTGTACTTAACATGTACAGACACAATCTTGTTGTTATTCCCTAAACAACATAGTATAACAACTATTTACATTGTATTTGGTATTACAAGTAATCTAGAGATTATTGAAAGTATACAGGAAAATGTGCATAGGTTCTACACAAATACTACACCATTTTATATCAGTGACTAGAGCATTTGCTGGAGGTCTTGGAACCAATTCTACATGGACACCGCAGGACAACTGTATTTACATGGCCGAGAATTATGCTTGGTAGTTTCTGGTTATATGGCAATATATTGTCAAGTTTTTAATCATTTATTTCCCTCATTAACAAGGCCTTTATCATGACTAGATTTGTTTTACAGATTAGGAAATTTAGGATGGTTAGACGACTTTCTCAAGACGCCACACTAAGTAAGAAATAAATTTGAACTTACATTTTCTGACTTCAAATCAGATACGTGCTCTGTATCTTGCCTCACATAGGACTGCTTCATAGATTTTTTAGAAAATAGTACTTTATATTATTTTTCTTGGTTGTATCCCATCATTTGAGTTGAAAAAAGGAAACAATCTTTATGTCACTTAATACTTCAATCAGTTTAACCTTATTGTTCAACTCTCAAGTGTACAATTATTGTACATAATGGTATTAACATCTAAAAAATTACTTTTCTAATATTCAGTTGATATGACAGTAGATTCCAAACTGCTTTTTTTACATCTATTTGTTTGATTACTCTGAATCAGATAGTTCAGCATTACAGTTTTTGGAAAGAAATTTGAGTACCCTTAGTTTCAGCTACAGTAAAGCTTTTTTTTTAAAACAATAAATTTTGATATAATTTCAAACTTACAGAAAAATTGTTAAAACAGTACAAGAAGCTCCTATATACCATTTACCCAAATTCAACAATTATTTGTGTGCTGCCTCATTTACTTTATAAATCTCTGTCTCCCTCTTCATATGTATACATTCATGCAAATTTTCCTTTAAATATTTGAGAATACATTGGAGACATTGTGCCCCTTCACCCTTGAATACTTTATCATGCCTTTCTGGGAAAACAAGAGCAAAAAATGAAATCTCAATGTTCTCTTAAGTAGTTAAAACCCAATTATAGAAATCAGAAAAACTTAACATCCATATTATCTAATTCACAGTCCATACACAAAATTCATCAATTGTCCCATTAAGATCCTTTATAACCCACCCCATTCTGTCTCCATCCAGGATACAATTCAGCATCAGGCACTGCATTTAGTTATCATATCTCTTCTTTTCTTTCTTTATGAAGAAGCTTGAAATCCAAAACACATTTCTTCTTATGGCCAGTAAAGTTTGGAGGCAGACCAGTTGTTCACCATCCTGGTTTACATTGAGACTTATCTCGGAAACTTTGCAAAGCCGTTTTACTATTCCCACACTACCGTTGCTGACTCAGAATCCCAGGGAAGAAATTGCCCCAGAGCTGATATTTGTTTGTTTTGTTCTTCAAAAGATCTACTTATTCTGATGATCAGCTAGCTTTGAAATCCCTGAGGTCAACCAATGATAAACTTGGAGAAGGAGAGCAACACCGCTGAGGCTAGCCAGAGAGATAATATTAGAGAGAGAGAGAGAGAGAGAAAGAAAGAGAGAGAGATGACATGAGAAAAGAGGAATGACAGAGAGGAATAAGAGGGATGTCATAGAAGGTGGAAACTTTTCCAGTAGGTACTTAAGAATATTTACCCCAAAACGACCACTAGCAAAGACAGCTCTGGAAAGAGTAAAACAGAGACCCTTTCGGCTTTCATAATTTTAAGATATCTGTAAGCAGCTTGTTTCTTGAACAATTATAATCTATTTGGCAAGAAAACATTTCTGTAACCATGTAAATCTGAAGAACAAAATTAGTGTAATTACCTTCTCATCACCTTTAATATATGAAAATTCATCAAAAATCTACACGACTACAAAGTATTTCCCCAATTTGCTTGACATCACCTTTTTGGAGGCATGCCTGTTAGTTAACACGTCCACTTCACTGCCTAAGTGACTTTAGAAGTTGCATTAAATTCTGAAAAACTGCACCATATAACTCAGGTAAATTTTGGTAAAGACATTCATAAGGGCAAAATAATAAAGAAATATCTTTTCTCTAACTGTTTTTAGTTTAGGATTACATATAAGCAAAGAACAGCTAATACTACCAACAAAGTCACATAAGAGTATAAAATGATGATGAGCAGAATTATACATGAACCATACAAGTGACTAATGGAGAACCATATAAATTGCTAATAGCAATGAAGATGATGGTTAACCAGATCAAAAAAGATGTATTCTGAGGCAAAAATACCCAATGTTGAGACCTTTACTTCTAAAGGTTATTATACATAACTTTCTTCACTAGAAGATACAGACTAATATCAAGTTTTAAAAACTCGTTGTATTAAAAACTCTTCCTAAATACTCTTTGAGTTCCCATAATTTAAAAATATTCCATAAGGTTAAAAAAAGTAAAATCTTAAAGCAATAGTTCAAAGATCTGAACCACCTTTGTTTTTCCTCCAATAAGAAATATTAGAATTGTTCCTATAGAGCGCAGTCATTCAAAATATTAAAAAATAGAGTTGGTATACTGGATTATCTCCATAATTGCTGCTTAAGGAAAATATACAGTTTTATACTTTTAGGAGTCTATTGTGCTTACATTATTACCATATTATATGACAAAGTGAAAATTAAGAAGCAGCTTTAGGTTGGCTGTGCTCAGCTGGGTGGTTTTCTATTTTTTGTACAATAGCTTAGGTTATTCATGTGCTTGAGCTTAATTAGGTCTCTGCTGGGCAAGGAATATCTAAGATATCCTCATCTTCCAGGGTCTTTCCTCCATAAAGTTCCCCTTTAGTTCAACCTTCTTTACAGCATGGCAACTGGCTTCCTAGAAGAACCATTCCAAGAAGACAAGTCCCACTGTACAAGTATTTGTTTGTTAAGCTTCTGCTTGTATCACACTTGCCACTGTCCCGTTGGGGAAAGCAAGTCACATGGCCAAGCCTAGAGTGGGAAAGAACTATATCAGAGTGTGAATACTATGAGACATGGTGCTTTAGAAACCATCAGTGTAATAGTCTGCCACGCAGAAGGGTTTTAAATGCATTTCTGTCTGTGTTGGCTAAGAATTTGCATCCAATTATCCATCTTCAAATATTGAAACTCTAGATAAGGATAAAGCAAGAAACAAAGAAGATACATATATATTCATAAAAGTGCTTAGAAATATTCATCAAGATATATAGATTTTGTGGCTAAATATATTAATTACTCTAAATGGAATCACATATTATTTGATTAGCCAAAATTAGAACTGATAGTTGAGCTGCTTCTAATATGTTGACTACTAAAAGTAATGGCACAGCTAACATCAGAGTGTAATAAAACAGAAACATTGGGCTAGGACATAGGATCACACAACTGTCATTAAACTATGTGCCTGTAAGTGTACCATTTAAATTTTTTAGGCCTCAGTTTTTTATATATTAACACAAATGTCTTAAACTATATTACTTAGCATTTTTTCAGCTCTAAAATTTGCCACATCTTTAAAAATTCTTTAAGTATTATTAGCAACATACACACACACACACACAGACACACACACACACAATGTCACCCAAATTCACTCATTTATCAGTCAGCTATGCCAGGGATTGTGAGAAATATGTAAAGGTTAATTTATGATTATTAAAGGTTTAATTCAACCAATTGGGCCCTGTTAGTTACCTATTAAAATCTCAGTCACAACAGATAACATGGTCAAGAGGGTGTTTGCATGGTATAGGTTCCCTTGGATATTACCAGATAGCATCGTGATTAGAAATAAACAACAAACAAGGTTTTTATGGAAGGGTAGCTAAGGATACTCTGTATAAATGTGTAAATATTGTAATTAAAAGAAGAGATATGGAAGTTACAGTGTCCTAACGTACTGGGAGCTAAGGAGTGCTTGTAATCCCTGGTCATCAGAGAATCTGTACAAGAAATGTTTCTTACTTGAGAATTCTTCTTCCCAGATTTTTATCCTTTTCAACACAATGAGGCAACTGAAGCAACAGAATAATCATAACTCCTCCTCCTCTGCCCCTATTAATTCTTTCCTCTTCCAGCCATTTAGTTTAGATTTTCTTTTACTCTTACAGACAAACCACCCAAAGTTTATAGCAATCTAAGGCATTTGCTGTGTCTCCAGGTGAGCTAATACTTGCAAGATAGAATTTTTGTCAAATCCATAAATTGCTTTCTATTGTTCCTTTCTCTAGTTCTCATATTGTTGCCCTTGGACGTTGCTAAATTGTTATTCCACTTCCCATTTGTATATATGGCATCTCGAAATAAGCTAGTTCATTCCACTCCTTTCCTACCTCCTTATATGCCATATCCTTCATACTAATTGGTCCATCCTTCTGAGAAGGTAAGTTCTACATGACACATAGGCTTTATGGAGTGCCGAAATATGCTTTGCATCCACAGTGGAATTTCCATACAAGATTTTTTTTGCCTTGGCTCATTGATTATTAAATCAAGTTTTCTGTGTCCTGAACTGAGTCTTCTACTTCTTTTAGGTTGATCTTGCTGTGAAGTAAATAAGGTATAGAGTTGTCTGAAATAACTTTCTAGGATGATAGACATGTTCTCAATCTGCATTGTACAATACTTTAGTCTCTAGCCACATGTGGATATTGAGCACTTGAAATATATTTTGTGTTACTGAGAAAGTGAGCCTGTATTTTGATTAATTTTAAATTAAATAATTATGTATGACTAATAGCCACCACGTACTGGCAGTGTAATGGCAGAGTAGTGATTTTGCACTTGAAGAGTTATTTTCTTGACTTTCTGACACAGATATTTCTTACACATGGAATGTCCAGCCTTAGAAAATGTTACCCAGTCTAATAGATCTAGATCCAGATTTATCTTTTACAGAGTATCTTCTTGCCTTTGAGTCTGTACTGATCCTCTTTTTCCTGAAACGTTAAGTGTACTGTGCCTCTGGCACTTAGAGCAGACTATTATGCATTGTAATTTGTCTGCTTCACAAAAGTGTGATTTTTCTCCATAATCAGATTTAAAACTCTTTGAGGTCAGAAACTCTAACATTTCCTTTGCATTCCTCTTGGCAACTTAGCATATGCTGGGCACCTGGTTGTTGCTCTATAAATATTTATTGCATGGGCAAATAAAGTAGGTTACATCAGGGAGTAGGGTGACTGGGCAGATGGTGCCCAAATGACAAAAGCCCCACTTCTTCCTGCTCAAAGTGACGGCATATTTTGATAAATTTCCCATAAGGTCCTAGAAAAGTCTCTGAGAACTAGAATGTGAGGTTAAGGAGGCTGGCAAGGAGAGAGCCAATTTCATGGAACTTGCGGTGTATAGTTATACAATTGCAGTATGTTGCATACAAGGGCCTCTGATTTCCTCCCAGTACAAAATACAGTTCAGCAGAACAGAGTACTGGAGTGAAATTGTAGGCTTTCTCTCATGTGTGTAGAAAGCCACATGGTGGCTCCCACCACTAGTGATTTCAGATCTGTGTAATAGTTCTGGTTTGACTTTTTACAAGTTCTTGAAATTGTTGGCTATGTTATTCATATATACTGTGTAGTCAAACTGTTAGTGTAAAGACTATTTTCCTGAACTTTCTAGAGCTGAGTGGGATAAGAAAACAAAATGATAAAGCAAAGAACACAAACAAGGCAACACACTGCTAATGATTTTAAATCATCCTGACAAAAAGTTTCTTAATAGCTCATGAAATTCTTGATATGTTTGAAAAAACACACCATTTGAAGTAACAATACAGTGTCACTAACATTTTTGAAAATAGTCAACAATGTTTAGAATTTGTTTATACATATGGCATGCATTTTAGATGTAACAGTCAGGAAAATCTCATTATTGTAGACTTCACTGGAAGATCTCTGAGGTCCTTTCCAGCTTTAAAATGCTGAATATAATTCAGAATTTATGATAATTTGAACTAGGCAAGGCTGAAATTTACTTTTGTATGATCTATGAAGCAAGGATTTGCTAATAGTGTAAACAAGATTGCTTGAGGCTCTTAACCAAGCTGTTTTTAAAGATTTTTAACACATTGTGTGATACAAATGGGCCTAATTTCAAATGATTCCCACCTATTTATTAAAGCACGCAATGAAAGACTGTTACTTAGAAGTGCTTTTATTAGCAGCTAAATATACAGTGTGAATTTGAAAATAATAAATCTGCATTTCTTATTAGAGTATATAGTTTGTGTTTTACTTAATTCTGTTTGGTTTCTTTACGGGTAGAAGATATCAATGAAGGTTTTCTGTAATTAGAAATGACTACTTCAAATACAATTGTCTATTTCATTAGTTTATTTTTCCCCTTCTTACTTTATGCATTCTTTATCACCTTGATCTATTTAAAAATATATTTATGAGGCACTGATATTTCACAAGCAATATAAGTACTCTTTGAGGAATAGTTAAAAATCTGGAGCTTCTTAAATTTGGCTGTAATTCTGATATCTATTTACAATTATTCAAGAGTACAATAGATTAATATAGAAACTGTAAGATTAGGTTGATTCTTGTAAAGCTTTAATTTCTTCTTCAACATGTTGTCATTATAATTTGTTTCTCTTGATGTTAAAACAATTCTGTGTGTACATAAAGGCTAAGAAATATTCTGTACTATACTATGAAACTAAGATTTTACTCTAGGCAACAGAGCTTGAAAATTTACTTCACTTACAAATGGCAAAAATCCTTCTAAAGTCCTATAGAGATAATACATATAGTATAATTTATAAAAATGAATATAAAAAGATTTACTTTGTAAAATCTTATATACCATTTAGAATGATAATTTGAAATTGAAATTGAATTTAAAACACAATGTAGGAAATATTTGATATCACTTGCTGTATGTTGACAAAGCTAAAACACAAAATCATTTCTATTAGAAGAAGATGTTTGTATAAAAATCTTTATGGTTTCCCTCACAAGTATATTTTTAAAATAACATATTTTTTATAGCATGTAGGATGGTAGTATTTTATAACAGCATTTTCTAGATTCTATAGTCCATGTTTATACTAATAGAGAGTGATGCTATAATAATACCAGCCACGATTTACTGTAAAATTTTTACATCATAGTCCTTTGAACACATAAAAAACTTTAAAGACATGTATTGTTGTATACTTTAGTTAAATAATATTTGCTAAATATTTAATGTGTTGCTTAAGCTGGTCTAAATATTCTGTATTATCATACTTAACCTCACAAAAACCTATGAAATAAGAACTATGATTGTCTCCAACTTATAAATGGGGAAATTGAGGCCTTGAAGGAGACAGTAACTTGCATAAGAGATTCACGTGGTTGAGAAAGCATTTGAATGTACATATCTGACTCTAAAACTTATGACTCTAAAACCCTTACCCTTCAAATTTTTCTGAGTAAAGGGTTTTACTTTATTTTCTCATGGTGTCACTTACCCTAATCATCTTAATGCCTGAATATCTCCATATATTAAATACAAATGTCATTATTGTTGCTAAAGAATAAGAGCCATTTTTTGAGAAGGTATGGAATTACTCTATTTGAAAAGGTGAAGAAAGTAGTCTAGGGCATTAAACGTTTTCAGCGGTGGCTTAAAAAAACTTGAATACAGTTATTGACAAATTATTTTGCTCACCAATCCAAGTGGGTACTTTTGAAATCCCATCTGGTTGCATCTACTTGTTTTGTTCCATCTATTTTTCAATGTTAAAAATTTCATCTCAAATTCTTTATACCAATGAAATGATTTCTTATATCTCATTCAATTCAGGACTTCTGCTCCATGCCAATTGGTTTGAGATGGTAAGTTTCACTCATTACTTCTTACCATAAAAGAAGTGCAATGATGTGGAAAATATAATCTGTTGAGGAAATATTGGTTGCTAGAGATTGTCATATATGAGGCTTAAATTTTAGTGATCTCTAAATCCTTTTCTGTTTCATCTTTTTCGTTTTGCTTCTTGAAATGAGTATTACTTCAGATTTTGCAGTAAGTACTCCCTAAATGCAGATAGCACCCAATTCAAAGTAATCTCAGTGTTGACGCTACCATTTTAACCTCAATAGTGTTTTGGTTGGGTGACCCCTAATAAAGGAAATTGCTAGGAATAATCAACACCAAATAAAACACAAAGGCCACAACTGCACAAGAAATAAAATGTGACTAAATAAAATTGGATATAGTATAACATATTATTGAAATATTCATCTATAATACTAGATCCAGGAAAATTTGTCTTAGTAGAATAATGACCAAAAACAAGCAATCAGAAAGTCTAAACATTAAGACATTTTTATATGAGCAAAACTGATTGATTAATCAGCTTTCTGTCATAAAATTTACATGGCAAATAACTAATCAACATTGAAATATTTTCAGTAAAAGAAAAATAGCAATTGACAAGAGGACATTAACAACAGTCTGTAAGAAGTTGACCATTGGATTAATTGGTTCATGGATTACTCTAAATAACCTTCCAATAAAAGTTTATAAATATTTGAATAATGATAAATTATTTTATTTTATTAAAAACAATTTTTTAGATAGGATCTTGCTCTGTCACCCAGTGTCAGTCCAGTGGACTGTTCATAGCTCACTGCAACCTCAGCCTCCTGTGTTCAAGTGATCCTTCCACTTCAGCCTCCCATATAGCAGGGATTACAGGTGCTCACCACCATACCCAGCTGAACTTTGTATTTTTTGTAGAGATGAGGCCTTGCTTTGTTGCCCAGGCTGGGATAAAATACTTACTTTTATAAGTAGAGTTTAAAAGGATCAAAAGCTGTAAAAGCACCAGGGTTGAAATATTTTGTGTTCTCCTCAAATCTCTTGTTTCCATTCCTAAGTCTATTTATGATATGAATTCGATTATGATAAGATTTGTCCTGACTATCAACTCATAGGTTTTTGTGAAGATCAAATGAGATGATAACTACAAAAGCACTTTGTTAAATTTAAAACATTATTTAGTGGTAGTTATTATTTTGAACTGCCTGTTAAACATTCTTTGTTGAATGTATGACTGGCACAAATCAAACTTAGGGCATTTTCCCAAAAAGCGAACCTCTCTCTATGACTTGCTCACCCTGTGAATGATACTACAATTCTAACACTTCTTCAAAATTAAGGGTTCAAACCTCAGCATTTCTTTTCTTTGTTTTATTTTTATTTTAAATTTTTTTTTGAGTTCCTTTTAACTGCTTTTCTATCATGATTATAGAAGCCAAATAGAGCCAAATAGTCTAATCAACCAGATTATTGTGATAACCAAATTGTTGTCACATCTCAATTGCTACTCAGTTATAACTTTATCTCATTTTATAACAGACATATTTCTGAAAATATGCAGAAACTGATTTGTTGTTTTACAAATGATATTCTATTTTACACACAATAAAGTGATTTTAAGGAGTTCTACTTTGAAATTTTGAGTAGAGTGAAAAATTCATTATCACTCTAGATTTTTCTATATGTTATGTATTTAAAACATGACATGCAAATATTATTTTCCTTTTTCAAAGAAACTCTAGCAAAAGACATGCCAAATGTAGTTCATTGAAGATTCTCTTCTCTGGCAAAGCTAGCAATTCAATGACCCATTGAATTAGTGTCATTGTGGTTTGGTTTTCTGCTTTATATTAAACCCCAAAGCTTTCAATAAATGAGTACGATTATTTGAAAGTTTTAAGCCAATAGTGAAACAAGGGCAGGGAAGAAGGAATGAAGATTATCCAGTAATTTATATTTGAGACAGTATGGATGACATTTAGGATATAACGTAAGAAGTAAATTATAGTGACCATAACTCAGCTACATGATCAATTTTATTTTCAGTGGGACTTGGAATAAAATAATATAACTCAGTAGAACAAATTTTGTTGCCAAGATTCACTGTTGAGAGTATCTGAATGCATTGCATCGGAAGGAGGCATCTTAAATTTTTTTAATGATAAAACTTTAACAAATGGTGATCATGCGTGTTATTAAAATTAGTGCAACAGAGTCGTCTTAAACGTTGACTTTCCTATGGTAGGAAGTTTTTATTTGAAGAGTTTCTGAGGATTATTTTGTCATCTCATATATTCCTTAAAAATTTCTAAGAATATCAATGAATCCACATGACGCAATTATGGTCAACTTAAATGACATGGTCATGGTTCAGTCATAGAGGTTAATTGTGCATGTAAGCTTTCCTATGTAACTATTGAAATTAAAAGCTGATAGACCCAGGTTTTAATTTGCCCAGGTTTTAGGTATTTCTGTGTGTCTACTATATTAGAAACCGAATCAACATGTGGAAAATATTACAATATATTGTAGTATAATTCTTTAAGTATTTTAATAAAATCTGGGACTGGCCATAAATTAAAATACAGTTCAAAATATATGAAGACATATAGACTAGCAGGATAAGCCATGTGCAATTAGGTTACAGCTTCTAAAATGAAATTGCATGGATTTCCACGTTTCTCTAGGAAGAAAAAAAGAAGAAAACAAATAAAATTAGAACAAAAATTTTGTATTACTCACCCAAAGCCACTGTGGACCAAATGGCATTGGAATGGTATAAGCAGCACCTGGATCCTTAATGCCTAGACCGGGTATGGAAAGAGACTAATTCACTGACTAATGACATTAATATCTGAACTGGTCTTAAGAGATAACATACATTAGTGTGTTGAGTCACACAGTTATTTTCAAACTGTAGGGTTCAAAGAGATAGGGATGATAATGAAGTTTAGCTCAGTCCCAGAAAAACACTGATATTTTTTCATAAAATGGTTGAAGGTTTTATGACTGAAATTATGTTGATATGTGTTTTTTAAGTGATCAATTCTTCTATGGTTAGTGACTGCATAGTCTGAGTTTTCCAGATCAGTTTAGATTTCATAAAAATGTTCTTTTTAAAATAAAGGTAATTCAAAAGGTAATTCCCTTTTGAATTATTTTTGTGTAATTTAACTTCACAAATGAGAAAGAAGAAAAAAAGTTTATTATCAGATCACATATTTTGGTTTTAGGGTCAGAATATATGAATATTTTATCCACAGCCTAACGCCGTATTATTTTAATAATTTTTTCATTAATTATTGACATATATCATACCCCTTAAATATTGATGAAGCTATAATCTCTAAGGTTCTGAGCTATTATTTTCTGTTTGCAAACAAGAAATGTTTAAAGTCTGAATTTAACCTAAACTGACTGGGCACAGTGGCTCATACCCGTAATCCCAGCATTTTGGGAGGCCAAAGTGAGGGGACCACTTGAGGCCAGGAACTCAAGACCAGCCTTGGCAACATGGCGAGACTCTGGTCACTACTAAAAATTAGCTGGCGTGGTGGCACACACTTTTAATCCCAGCTACTCAGGATGTTGAGGCAGGAGAATTACTTGAACTTGGGAGGTGGAGGTTACAATGAGCCGAAATTGTGCCACTGTGCTCCAGCAAAAAAGAAAGAAGGAAAGAGAGAAAGACAGAAAGAGAGAAAGGGACAGAAAGAGAAAGAAAGAAAGAAAGAAAGAAAGAAAGAAAGAAAGAAAGAAAGAAAGAAAGAAAGAAAGAAAGAAAGAAAGAAAGAAGAAAGAAGAATGAAAGAAAGAAAGAAAAAGAGCGAGAGAGAGAAAGCAAGCAAGCAAGCAAGCAAGCAATAAAGCAAGAAAGAAAAGAAAAGAAAAGAAAGAACCACTTGAACAAGGTGGGTGGGATGGAAAACATTTGCTTTGTTCAGCCTTCAGTGATATATTTTCTCTTTTCCTTCAAATCTTCTCTTCCTATGTTCCTTATGCCTTTTATTCCACAGGACTAGAAAGCAAATCCTGATGTTACTTTCTGTCTGTCTGTGTGCCCTTTTGTCATTGTTCTATTTCAGGCTTTTGGTATTCTTGAAGAGAACTATTAAACTCTGTGCTTTCTAGGCCAGGCACGGTGACTCCTGTCTGTAATCTCAGTGCTTTGGGAAATCCAAGGCCAGTGGATTACTTGAGCCCAGGAGTTCAAGACCAGCCTGGCCAACATGGCAAAACCCTGTCTCTACTAGAAACACAAAACTTAACCAGGCGTAGTGGTACACGCCTGTAATCCCAGCTACTCCGGTGGCTGAAGCACCTGAATTGCTTGAACCCAGGAGGCAGAAATTGCAGTGAGCGGAGATGGCTCTACTGCACTCCAGCCAGGGCGACAGAGACAGACTCAAAAACACACAAACAACTTTGTGCTTTCCACTTTCACACTTGCTTCCATTCCCCAATTTATGATCTATTTTGCTACCAGAATTATCTATCTAAAATCTGAATCTGATCTGATTACTTCCTCTTTTATTACCTTTCAGTGCTGCTCTCAGATAAATGATCACCCGCTCCAGACTTACCTCCAATGACTCCATGCCTCACAATGAATAATCACAGCGAGTTATATGGCCCTCCCTCATGAGTCCACACAACCTTTGGTGTGCATGCTCCTACCATATTATGTCATTTGTTAAGAAATACGGATTTGTCTTTTAATAAGCTTCTTTCTCTATCTGTTGCAAATGTGAACTGGTCCTGGAATTTTTCTTAAGCCCCTCTAGGGAAATTCTTTAAGGGGAGAAAACAGGGGTTAGAACTATCCCTAGGCACTTGCTGTGTGTGAACCACTTCTTTATATGACTTTTCTTAAGACCTCACCACCACTTCATGGCCCGGGTATAATTTTTATTTTTTAAATAAAAAAACTAGAGCTCAGAGAGTCTGTCTACATTGTCAGAGGTGATACCTTTGTTTAAAAAGTAGAGCCTAGAATCAACCATTTGATTTCTAGGATCAAAATCTTTGCACAGTACCTCACCCAAGTTCTAGATCTGTGATCTGGGCCAGGAGCTGCCGTTGGGCACATTAGGTTAGTGTATCTTCCTATGATTTAGTCACAACACAAAATAGATTTCGGTCTTCGAGGATTGCCACGATAACTTCTCACTATTCCCACAGGCCACAATGGGCCAACAGCCTCCACACTTTGTACTCTGATATTTTTGCTCAAAGGTGCAGTAAATCCCAGTAGAGTCCCTCTGCATGCATCCTGGGCTAGATCCTGTGTGGGTCCATGTTCACAGGCCAACCCATTCGGAGTAGTGGCCTCCAAAGCACAAGTCAAACACACATCACGGGCAATGTCAATAAATTGTACAAATTTCAGGATCCAGAGAAAACAACGTATGATCCTTTGAAAACCATTTTTTGAAAAATGCAATGTATATAACTTCAAGACTTTATACAGAGTATTTGGCTAAAAAAAAATATGGACAGTAGATTTAATTTATAATGTTAAAAAAGCTTTATTCATTTTTTGAGAATGGACATGAATACTTTGACATGAAGATGGTCAGGACGTGGCAAAATGAGGTTAGACAGAGAAAAAGCACTGTGCCCATTCCTTTGTCAAATGTAGGATCCACCATGTTGCTTTTGCCAAACGAGGTTAGAAGGCAAAAATGAGGTTAGAAGGACAGAGAAAAAGCATTGTGCCCATTGCTTTGCAAAATGTACCTGAAAAAGAAGAGAATTTCCCAAGGCCTATATCTCTATGATAGAAATCTATGAGTTTGTGAAAGAATAACATGAGTAAAGATCATAGCTATCCAGCGGGAAAACTACTTGTCACCAAAAATAAATAAATAAATAAATACAGGTCTATCCAAACAAAAACATCGTGTTTTAGTCTATTAAGGAGAATTTTAATCAAAGTTTATGATTGATTGGTTTTCACAATGGAAAATAATTCCCCTGATTTTGCCTTATTTTCCCACTCTCCCCATCTTTTTCCTTGTGTCTTGATTTTTTTTTTTTTTTTTTGAGACAGAGTCTTGCTCTGTCACCCAGGCTGGAATGCAGTGGTGCAATCTTAGCTCACTGCAACCTCCCCATCCCGGGTTCAAACAATTCTCCTGCCATAGGCTCCTGAGTAGCTGGGACTACAGGCCTGTGCCAGCATACCTGGCCAATTTTTGTATTTTTAGTAGAGATGGGGTTTCACCATGTTGCCCAGGCTGGTCTCCAACTCTTGGCCTCAAGTGATCTTCCTATCTCACCTCCCAAAGTGCTGGGACTATAGGCATGAGCCACCATGTCCAGCTATCTCTTGATTTTTAACATTCTCCTCTAATCCCTTGTACCTAAAAATTACAAAGTTTGTGACACATAACTTGGAAATTTTAAAATTCTATGGGTACTAGTACTGTTATATTTATTTTAGTTTCCCAGAGACTCCCTGTGTTTCACAATAAATAATGTGTTAAGCAAAACAACCAGTCAGAATATATTCAGCTAGATTTCATGCAGGTCTGGGGTGAATTTTAAATTTGGCTCATCTCTAGCTTATTTAATTTTCTAGTATTTGACTTTCCTAAAAGCAGGCAACTGTTAACTAATGCTAATGGTGAAAGCAAAAGCAACATGGTGGATCCCTCATTTTATTCTACTTTACCGCCAATTTGTGTAACTGGGAAGGACATAAGTTTTTGCTCTCTGAAAAAAGAATATATTTATTACATCTCTTCCCTTGCACAGAATGGGTAAGAATTTATATTGGGAATAAAAGGATACTAGCTGTTTCTTTCACTTGCTGCTTTAGTGAAGAAAGTAGGCAGGTAAAACCTTTTACCAGGTGGGCTAGTAAAAACTCATTGTCTTTATTCCATGCACATATACAAAATGTTATTTATATATACATTTTTGAAACAGGGTCTAACTCTGTCACTGAGGCTGGAGTGCAATGGTGCGATACTGGCTCACTGCAACCTCAGCCTCCTAGGGTCAAGTGATTCTCTCATCTCAGCCTCCCATGTGTGGGGCTACAGACATGTGCCACCATGCTCGGCTAAGTTTTCTATTTTTTTTAGAGATGAGATCTCACTGTGTCGCCCAGACTGGTCTCAAATTCCTCGACTCAAGGGATCAACCCATCTTGGCCTCCCGAAGTGGTAGGATTACAGGCATGAGCCACTGTGCCTGGCTGCATGTTATAAAAAGTTTACCAACTTCAGTATACTCACAATTCTTATTTATATACAAATTACTTGCAATATTTTTTCTTCTAGTGTGACTTGAGATTCTCTTTCATTGATAGGACTTAATAATCACAAAAATTAAGTCGCATATTTTGAATTATTTCAAATACGTGGGAGGACAACTATATGTAGAGGGGAAGAATTTCTAAAGTTGATATTATGAAATGTTTCACACATATATAATACGTAAACATCCATATTAGTATAATATTTCCATATATATTATATAGATGTTGAGCTATTTATTGACATGTATATGGAGAGGACTAAGACAAATTTCCTGGTGAACTATGTTGATATTGGGCTATTCCTATACATAGTCATATTGCAGAAGAAAAGTGGGGAATAGGGGTAGAAGATGGCCAATTATAATACCAAATTTACATAATAAGGACAGGATTTGATTGGCCAGTAATGTAGCACACAGTCTTTTGTAGTATATTATATTATGTTAACATTAAGATAAATGTATGACAAATAAAAAATTAAATGATTTAAATAATTTGTGTCCAACTCAGCATTAAAATATGGTTGCCTTCAATAAAATACTCTTTTATGATCCACTCACAGAGACTTTCTGTATCCAAATCCTCCAGAAGATACCAACTCTTCTTATGGAACAAATCAATTTTAAAATCTTTCTTACAAAATTTATAATAAAATAAAGCTATCAGAATAATGGTATAAATTATTAGATAACAATGAATATATATAGATATTTCATTATTGGTAGAGGCAGTTTGTGGGGACTTTAAACACAGAGATATTAGAAGTCCAGGACAGGATTTTTGTATTTAGAGAAATGTTTGTTTTATGTGTGTGTGTGTTTTTTTATGATGGGAATAGGAGGAAAGTACTCAATAGACTAGGACCTCTAATATGAAATTTACCAGCAGTGTAAATAACTATTCCCAGAACAACTTTAGATCTAGAATTTAATGTCATATCATAAGAGCTTCTTTACTTTTGTAGGCATGTTATTATTTCCCCATATGTTGAACTTTCATATAGTCAGTTTCTTTTAGGAAGAATAATGCTATATTGTGTTATTTATATGTCAGAGGGAGATGGATACATTTAACTGATATTATGGAATAGATATATAATCACTATTGTCACCTATTTTAAGGTACTTTTAAAAGAAAATCAATTTTATTACTTATAATACACATGAGTGCATTCTCTATTTCAAATCTGTAACATTATGTGTGAACACTTACTATTATTCTGGTTATCTAAATTAATTTAAAAAATTCATCATCTTATATATAGTTACTTAAATATTTGCCTGTGTTTCTTCGCTGAGCCTATATATATAATATTTTTGAAAGAGCTGAATTTAGATTAATTTTTATTATGCTTTTGCTATCACTGTCTTGAATTTTATTTGTAGAGTACAAATATGAAGTCCTAAATGAGCTCGAATTACGTTACACTATATTTTTCATTAAATAGATTTTTAAAAAAAATAAGCTGAGGGGAGACAATAAATAGACAATATTATATTTTGCTTTTAACTTGAAATAAAAATTTAATCCTGAATGGTGGAAATGGTACCTGAAATTTTTCCCTCAATGTTCTAACATATGAGACTCTTATCTGTTACAATTCTGGATTGTGGTTGCCACCAATTTTGTGAAAGAAAAAAGCATTGCATTAACCAATGATTCTTTGTCAAGTTACACTATAAAGTACTATTGCATTTTGCAACCATTCATTGATATTAAAAGCTTTGATTTTAAAGAAAAGCTTTAGATTCAGGGCCACCAAATATAAGGATTCTCAAATTTGGGGACATTCTATCAGAGAAGCCCAGGTAGGCAGTTTCTTTCTATTCTCATTCTTACTTTGAGGAAAAAATTTTAGTCATTAATATGGAAATAGTCCCCTGACTTTGTTTTATTTTTAACTTATTTCTAGGTTCCCTGTTTTTCTCTGGGATTAAGCTCTATATTAATAAATTTTATGCTTTATTAAACTATTATTGAAACTATATTAATACATTTAATGTGAAAAATTAAAATCAAAATATCTTCAACTGAACTAGAGAGCTGATTTGAATACCTAGCTATTCAGGAAACAGACATACACACAAATCACATTTTACTTAAAAAAAACCTAATACGTTTTTGCAGTTGTTTGTTTTATATATTTTGGTCTTGAATAATTTAAAGTCTGTTGATTTATTTGTTATACTAGTTGGTAGACTGATCATTCAGGTCACAACTTATTCTGAGCAACCTTAAGTAAGATTTATCAAGAACGACCATGGATATAAAAGTAGAAGTATTTTTTTTTTCCCTTAAGGGATTTCAAATCTAGCTGTAGAGAAAAGTATTACATATGGAAACCAAGAAGAACTATTTTGGGCGATGGTGCCCCAAACACAGCTTCTTCTAAAGGACACATCACTGTGCTAGCCCTCATGGGGGCTGCTTCTTCCCAGGCTGCCATCTTCTGAATCAGGAATGGTTGGAATGAAGGAATTCTTGATCTTAGAGAAGCCAAATCACAGATTTCCCAGCAACCAATTAGCTACAATAAAGGATGAGTAAAGCTAAGCAGATATGTTTTTGAGTAATTAGGTTAATGCCTCAAGAATCAACTTAGCTAATCAGATTTGCTACTCTTAACAGGCCATGAAAGCTGAATTTAGATTGAGGTGCCTGTGTGGGACCACATCAAAAGTCAAGTTTTGAAGTAGCACAGAGCTAAAATAAACCAAAAGAGGCGGTTGATACTGGAGAAAAACACTTGAGAGGAGTACGGCTGTCAAGTAAGACAGAGCACCAGGAAAAAGGTTATTGAATTCTTGTTTCTAAAGTAGCTAGGGCTAACTAAAATTCAGAAACACCCTTTAGCTCCAGCCTCTGGGGGGGCTTTTCAGTGGTATCTTGATTTTAGATTTCCATGAGTTTCAGCTCCATCCTTAGTCAATTCTCTTAAGCTTGCTTGGATGTGTCTCTAGTCCATGCAACCAAATTAAACTTGCCCAAAACAAAGAACTATTCAAGCCCAAATAATGTAGGAAATAAGTGTTTAGGAGCTTTCTGAATATGCTTTTTTAAAAAAATCTGAATTTGACAAATGAGAAATTTTGTACAGGTTATTTTTTTGGTGACTGTAGAAAGCAGGCTTCAGGATTTAATTTTTAAACTTGTTTCTTAAGCCATTGGTCAACAAACATTTTCTGTCAAAGGCCAGATGGTACTTTTTGGCATGGAAGGTAGTACAATCATTGTCACAGCTACTCCATTCTACTGTTGTAGTGAAAATTATTCTTTTTAAACATTTTTAAACGTTAAATATATATAAGTCATTCAGCCCTAACAAAATCAAGCAGAAATTTCAATTTAATCCATGCATCGTAGTTTGCCTGGCTTAAAAGCACAAGTCTGGGATTCAAGATTTCTCTGCTCAGCACTTATTCACAACTAGGTGACGCTGCACAGGTGGCATTCCTTCTGGGCCTTGATTTTCTTCTTTACGGTGGGACAATTGGATTATATGAGCTTACAGACCCCTATCCCTCTAAATGCTAAACTTATTTTCTCTCTCTCTTTCTCTCTCTCTCTCTATATATATATAGAGAGAGAGATCTCTAGCTATCTACATATACAGATATATATAAAATATGTAATATTTATCTCTATAGATATCTGTATATAATATATAATATTTCCTCTCTATATGAAATATATTTCTCTCTATAGATAGATACCTAGCTATCTATAGACATATAAAACATATAAAATTTCTCTCTCTCATATACATAGAGATATCTAGCCATCTATATATAGATAGGTATAAAATATACATATTTATTTATATATAGATAAATATACACACACATATATATAAATATACATGTTTATTTATATATATATATTTTTGAGACCAGATCTCAGGATCTCATTCTGTCACCCAGGTTGGAGGGCAGTGGTGTGATGAGGCATACATCACCACATCTGGCTGAAGGTTTTTTTTTTTTTTTTTTTTTGTATTTTTTTTGTAGAGATGGGCTTTCACTCTGTTGCCCAGGCTGGTCTCAAATCCCTGAGTTCAAGCAATCTGCCTGTCTCGGCCTCTCAGAGTTCTGGGATTACAGAAATGAGTCACTGCACCTGACTGTATATTTTGGTTAAATCATTATAAAAGTTTATTTATTTCATGCTTTAAAACTTACATCCCGGCCGGGCGCGGTGGCTCAAGCCTGTAATCCCAGCACTTTGGGAGGCCGAGACGGGCGGATCACGAGGTCAGGAGATCGAGACCATCCTGGCTAACACGGTGAAACCCCGTCTCTACTAAGAAATACAAAAAACTAGCCGGGCGAGGTGGCGGGCGCCTGTAGTCCCAGCTACTCAGGAGGCTGAGGCCGGAGAATGGCGTGAACCCGGGAGGCGGAGCTTGCAGTGAGCTGAGATCCGGCCACTGCACTCCAGCCTGGGCTACAGAGCGAGACTCCGTCTCAAAAAAACAAAACAAAACAAAACAAAACAAAAAAAACTTACATCCCCATATTCTGTCAATGTCTATAAAAATTCTACTCTTTTATGAAATAAATGGAAACTTAAACAAAAATTTATCCAGCCAAGATATTTTGTAAGCATAAAATGTATTTATGTCTATTTTACAAAGCAGGTCCCGGCCTCTGCTTTCATTACATCTAGGTTTAAGTAGTGATCGTCTGACAGTAAGTCTTCCAGTTTCTGTTTATTATTTGGAGTTCTGCATGAAGTGTGCTCATCAACTGATTTTTTAGGGGATAGGGATGTCAAAGCTTCATAATTTCTACATTTATTCAGGTGCCCATTGTGGATACCAAAAACCAGAAAGTAATTAGGATTTAAAGACTTCCATCAGTTTTTTTTTTTTTTTTTTTTTTTTGCGGGGGGTGGGGTGGTAAGGGGAAGTTTTCCACTATTGTAAGAGCAAGTTGAGTGCCAAATATAGAAAGATAGTTAATATTTTTAAAGCTTTTTTTTTTTTTTTTTTTTTTTTGAGACGGAGTCTTGCTCTGTAGCCCGGGCTGGAGTGCAGTGGCCGGATCTCAGCTCACTGCAAGCTCCGCCTCCCGGGTTTGTGCCATTCTCCTGCCTCAGCCTCCTGAGTAGCTGGGACTACAGGCGCCCGCCACCTCGCCCGGCTAGTTTTTTGTATTTTTAGTAGAGACGGGGTTTCACCGTGTTAGCCAGGATGGTCTCGATCTCCTGACCTCGTGATCCGCCCGTCTCGGCCTCCCAAAGTGCTGGGATTACAGGCTTGAGCCACCGCGCCCAGCCTTTTAAAGCTTTCTGTGTAGTTTTCACTTGTGTCTTTTTAAGTCATTATAGCTCACAACATGTAGAGAACTGAGAGTGACTGAGAGTACTGAGAATTTAACCTTCATAACTGCTTAACACATGATTTCTTTTATTTTTTACTTTTATTTTTATTATACTTTAAGTTCTAGTGTACATGTGCACAACGTGCAGGTTAGTTACATATGTATACATGTGCCATGTTGGTGTGCTGCACCCATTAACTTGTGATTTACGTTAGGTATATCTCCTAATGCTATCCCTTCCCCCTTCTCCCACCCCATGACAGGCCCCGGTGCGTCATGTTCCCCATCCTGTGTCCAAGTGTTCTCGTGGTTCAATTCCCACCTATGAGTGAGAACATGCAGTGTTTGGTTTTCTGTCCTTGTGATAATTTGCTCAGAATGATGGTTTCCAGCTTCATCCATGTCCATACAAAGGACATGAACTCAATCCTTTTTTATGGCTGCATAGTATTCCATGGTGTATATGTGCCATATTTTCTTAATCCAGTCTATCATTGGTGGACATTTGGGTTGGTTCCAAGTCTTTGCTATTGTGAATAGTGCCTCAATAAACATATGTGTGCATGTATCTTTCTAGCAGCATGACTTATCATCCTTTGGGTATATGCCTAGTAATGAGATGGCTGGGTCAAATGGTATTTCTAGTTCTAGATTCTTGAGCAGTCTCCACACTGTTTTCTACAATTGTTGAACTAGTTTACAGTCCCACCAACAGTGTAAAAGTGTTCCTATTTCTCCACATCCTCTCCAGCACCTGTTGTTTCCTGACTTTTTAATGACTGCCATTTTAACTGGTGTGAGATGGTATCTCATTGTGGTTTTGATTTGCATTTCTCTGATG
The DNA here is from genome assembly GCF_037993035.2 of Macaca fascicularis. Taxonomy (NCBI): domain Eukaryota; kingdom Metazoa; phylum Chordata; class Mammalia; order Primates; family Cercopithecidae; genus Macaca; species Macaca fascicularis. The sequence continues at coordinate 19,460,093 of NC_088385.1, forward strand.
GCCAGTGATGATGAGCGTTTTTTCATGTGTCTGTTGGCTGCATAAATGTCTTCTCTTGAGAAGGGTCTGTTCATATCCTTTGCCCACTTTTTGATGGGGTTGTTTTTTTTCTTGTAAATTTGTTTGAGTTCTTTGTAGATTCTGGATATTATCCCTTTGTCAGATGAGCAGATTGCAAACATTTTCTCCCATTCTGTAGGTTGTCTGTTCACTCTGATGGTAGTTTCTTTTGCTGTGCAGAAGCTCTTTAGTTTAATTAGATCCCATTTGTCAATTTTGGCTTTTATTGTCATTGCTTTTGGTGTTTTAGTCATGAAGTCCTTGCCCATGCCTATGGCCTGAATGGTATTACCTAGGTTTTCTTCTAGGGTTTTTACGGTTTTAGGTCTAACATTTAAGTCTCTAATCCATTTTGAATTAATTTTTGTGTAAGGTGTAAGGAAGGGATCCCATTTCAGCTTTCTACATATGGCTAGCCAGTTTTCCCAGCACCGTTTATTAAATAGGCAATCCTTTCCCCATTTCTTGTTTTTGTCAGGTTTGTCAAAGATCAGATGGCTGTAGATGTGTGGCATTATTTTTGAGGGCTCTGTTCTGTTCCATTGGTCTATATCTCTGTTTTGGTACCAGTACCATGTTGTTTTGGTTACTGTAGTCTTGCAGTATAGTTTGAAGTCAGGTAGTGTGATGCTTCCAGCTTTGTTCTTTTGGCTTAAGATTGGCTTGGCAATGTGGGCTCTTTTTTTGGTTCCACATGAACTTTAAAGTAGTTTTTTCCAATTCTGTGAAGAAAGTCACTGGTAGCTTGATGGGGATGGCATTGAATCTATAAATTACCTTGGGCAGTATGGCCATTTTCACAATATTGATTCTTCCTATCCATAAGCATGGAATGTTCTTCCATTTGTTTATGCCCTCTTTTATTTCATTGAACAGTGGTTTGTAGTTCTCCTTGAAGAGGTCCTTCACATCCCTTGTAAGTTGTATTCCTAGGTATTTTATTCTCTTTGAAGCAATTGTGAATGGGAGTTCACTCATGATTTGGCTGTTAGTCTGTTATTGGTGTATAAGAATGCTTGTGATTTTTGCACATTGATTTTGTATCCTGAGACTTTGCTGAAGTTGCTTATCAGCTTAAGGAGATTTTGGGCTGAGACGATGGGGTTTTCTAAATATACAATCATGTCATCTGCAAACAGGGACAATTTGACTTCCTCTTTTCCTAATTGAATAACCTTTATTTCTTTCTCCTGCCTGATTGCCCTAGCCAGAACTTCCAACACTATATTGAATAGCAGTGGTGAGAGAGGGCATCCCTGTCTTGTGCCAGTTTTCAAAGGGAATGCTTCCAGTTTTTGCCCATTCCATATGATATTGGCTGTGGGTTTGTCATAAACAGCTCTTATTATTTTGAGAACATCCCATCAATACCCAATTTATTGAGAGTTTTTAACATGAAGGGCTGTTGAATTTTGTCAAAGGCCTTTTCTGCATCTATTGAGATAATCATGTGGTTTTGTCTTTGGTTCTGTTTATATGCTGGATTACGTTTACTGATTTGTGTATGTTGAGCCAGCCTTGCATCCCAGGGATGAAACCCATTGATCATGGTGGATAAGCTTTTTGATGTGCTGCTGGATTCAGTTTGCCTGTATTTTATTGAGGATTTTTTTCATCAATGTTCATCAGGGATATTGGTCTAAAATTCTCTTTTTGTGTTGTGTCTCTGCCAGGCTTTAGTATCAGGATGATGCTGGCCTCATAAAATGAGTTAGGGAGGATTCCCTCTTTTTCTATTGATATGAATAGCTTCAGAAGGAGTGGTACCAGCTCCTGCTTTTACCTGTGGTAGAATTTGGCTGTGAATCCAACTGGTCCAGAACTGTTTTTGATTGGTAGGCTATTAATTATTGCTTCAAATTCAGAGCCTGTTATTGGTCTATTCAGGGATTCAACTTCTTCCTGGTTTAGCCTTGGAAAAGTGTATGTGTCCAGGAATTTATTCATTTCTTGTAGATTTTCTAGTTTATTTGCATAGAGGAGTTTATAGTATTCTCTGATGGTGGTTTGTATTTCTGTGGGATCGGTGATGATATCCCCTTTGTCATTTTTTACTGTGTCTATTTGATTCTTCTCTCTTTTCTTCTTAATTAGTCTTGCTGGGGGTCTATCAATTTTGTTGATCTTTTCAAAAAACCAGCTCCTGCATTCATTGATTTTTTGAAGGGTTTTTTGTGTCTCTATCTCCTTCAGTTCTGCTCTGATCTGAGTTATTTCTTGCCTTCTGCTAGCTTTTGAATGTGCTTGCTCTTGCTTCTCTAGTTCTTTTAATTGTGATGTTAGAGTGTCAATTTTAGATCTTTGCTGCTTTTTCTTGTGGGCATTTGGTGCTATAAATTTCCCTCTACACACTGCTTTAAACGTGTCCCAGAGATTGTGGTATGTTGTGTCTTTGTTCTCACTGGTTTCAAAGAACATCTTTGTTTCTGCCTTCATTTCATTATGTACCCAGTAGTCATTCAGGAGCAGGTTGTTCAGTTTCCATGTAGTTGAGCGGGTTTGAGTGGGTTTCTTAATTCTGAGTTCTAGTTTGATTGCACTGTGGTCTGAGAGAGTTTGTTGTAATTTCTCTTTTACATTTGCTGAGGAGTGCTTTATTTCCAACTATGTGATCAATTTTGGAATAAGTGTGATGTGGTGCTGAGAAGAATATATAATCTGTTGATTTGAGGTGGAGAGTTCTGTAGATGTCTATTAGGTCTGCTTGCTGCAGAGCTGAGTTCAATTCCTGGATATCCTCGTTAACTTTCTGTCTCGTTGATCTGTCTAATGTTGACAGTGGGGTGTTAAAATCTCCCATTATTATTGTGTGAGAGTCTAAGTCTCTTTGTAAGTCTCTAAGGACTTGCTTTATGAATCTGGGTGCTCCTGTATTGGGTGCATATATATTTAGGATAGTTAGCTCTTCTTGTTGAATCGATCCCTTTACCATTACGTAATGGCCTTCTTTGTCTCTTTTGAACTTTGTTGGTTTAAAGTCTCTTTTTTCAGACTATGATTGCAACTCCTGCCTTTTTTTGTTTTCCATTTGCTTGGTAGATTTTCCTCCATCCCTTTATTTTGAGCCTATGTATGTCTCTGCACATGAGATGGGTCTCCTGAATACAGCACAATGATGGGTCTTGACTCTTTATCCAATTTGCCAGTGTGTGTGTTTTAATTGGAGCATTTAGCCCACTTACATTTAAGGTTAATATTGTTATGTGTGAATTTGGTCCTGTCATTATGATGTTAGCTGGTTATTTTGCTCGTTAGTTGATGCAGTTTCTTCCTAGCATTGATGGTCTTTACATTTTCGCATGTTTTTGCAGTGGCTATTACCAGCCCTTTCCATGTTTAGTGCTTCCTTCAGGAGCTCTTGTAAGGCAGGTCTGGTGGTGACAAAATCACTCGGCATTTGCTTGTCTGTAAAGGATTGTATTTCTCCTTCACTTATGAAGCTTAGTTTGGCTGGATATGAAATTCTGGGTTGAAAATTCTTTTCTTTAAGAATGTTGAATATTGGCCCCCACTCTCTACTGACTTGTAGAATTTCTACCGAGACATCTGCTGTTAGTCTGATGGGCTTCCCTTTGTGGGAAACCCGACATTTCTCTCTGGCTGCCCTTAACATTTTTTCCTTCATTTCAACTTTGGTGAATCTGACAATTACGTGTCTTGGAGTTGCTCTTCTCGAGGAATATTTTTGTGGTGTTCTCTGTATTTCCTGAATTTGAATGTTGGCCTACCTTGGTAGATTTGGGAAGTTCTCTTGGATAATATCCTACAGAGTGTTTTCCAACTTGGTTCCATTCTCCCTGTCACTTTCAGGTACACCAATCAGATGTAGGTTTGGTCTTATCACATAGTCCCATATTTCTGGAGGCTTTGTTCATTTCTTTTTACTCTTTTTTCTCTTAACTTCTCTTCTGGCTTCATTTCATTCATTTGATCTTCAATCACTGATACCCTTTCTTCCAGTTGATCAAATCGGCTACTGAAGCTTGTGCATTCATCATGTAGTTCTCATGCCATAGTTTTCAGCTCCATCAGGTCATTTAAGGACTTCTCTACACTGGTTATTCTTGGTAGCCACTTGTCTAATCTTTTTTCAAGGTTTTTAGCTTCTTTGCAATGGGTTTGAACTTCCTCCTTTAGTTCAGAGAAGTTTGATTGTCTGAAACCTTCTCTCAGTTCATCAAAGTCATTCTCCGTCCAGCTTTGTTCCATTGCTGGCCAGGAGCTGCGTTCCTTTGGAGGGGGAGAGGTGCTCTGATTTTTAGAATTTTCAGCTTTTCTGCTCTGTTTTTTGCCCATCTTCATGGTTTTATCTACCTTTGGTCTTCGATGATGGTGACGTACATTGGGGTTTTGGTCTGGATGTCCTTTTTGTTTGTTAGTTTTCCTTCTAACCGTCAGGATCCTCAGCTGCAGGTCTGTTGAATTTTACTGGAGGTCCACTCCAGACCTGGGTATCAGCGGCAGAGGCTGCAGAATAGTGAATATTGCTGAACAGCAAATGTTGCTGCCTGATCATTCTTCTGGAAGCTTCATCTCAGAGGGGTACCCGGCTGTGTGAGGTGTCAGTCTGCCCCCACTGGGGGGTGCCTTCCCATTAGGCTACTCGGCAGTCAGGGACCCACTTGAGGAAGCAGTGCGTCCATTCTCAGATCTCAGACTCCATGCTGGGAGAAAAACTACTCTCTTCAAAGCTCAATTGGAAATGCAGAAATTACCTGTCTTCTGTGTCGCTCACTCTGGGAGCTGTAGACTGGAGCTGTTCCTATTTGGCCATCTTGGAACTGCTTCCTAACACATGATTTCTTTTCAAAACTACACCATTACAATCACAAGTCCAGTTTATGCCATGGTTTGAAATCTCAGTTTTATATTCTTATTGTGTTTTTATTTTCATCCCAGCTATAAAATACACTATGCTTCTCTATTTTCACTCTAAACTATAAATATTTCTTAGTATTATTCTATGTTTTATTTAATAAGCAACCTGGGTTGGGCACGATGACTCACGCTTGTAATTCCAGCACTTTAGGAGGCCAAAGCCGGTGGCACCTGATGTCAGGAGTTCAAGACTAGCCTGGTCAACATGGCAAAACTCTGTTTCTATTAAAAATACAAATATTCGCTGGGTGTGGTGGCATGCACCTGTAATTCTAGCTACTCAGGAGGCTGAGGCAGGAGAATTGCTTCAACCTGGGAGGCAGACCATTGCACTCCAGCCTGGGCAACAAGAGGCAAACTCCGTCTCAAAAAAAAAACAAAAAAGAAACAAAAACAAAACAACAACAACAACAAAAAACCAACCTGGGAAACAGAAATTATTACGCTAACACTCAAAATGTAAATGTGTTCTCACTTTAGAGATTGAGGAAACTGGTTGGAATTTGTTTTGTAGGCTTCCAAAAGGCACTTACCTTCAGTCAGAATTGAGTGGATCAAGGAACATTGTGACATAGATGAAGTCAAACCTTAGCATTTTGTTAATCACCCAATAGCGTTTTAGAGACCTAGGTCTCCGCATTGGGTACACATTCACCTCTCCTTTCCTTGTAGGACTCAAGCCCCAGAGCTTTTCTATCTTTCTTTTCTCTCTCTGATTCCACTCCTCACACCCTATTCTGCTCTACATTAATCTAATAACCTAAGGACTGTATGTGTCAACATTTGTATTAGAATAGGAACTATTTTCAGAATCCATTGGCTATCTTCAAAGTGAGTAGAGGTGATATCTAAAGTTGGTGGCCTTAAGCCCAAACCCACTCTGCCTATACCTAGGAGTAGCTCTGCTGGGTCCACATTACAATATTTTATTTTTACTTAATCCAAGAATCAACTTCATTCATTCATAAGAAAAAATTATATGAAGGTACTTTATAAAACAAACTAGGAAGTCCTCAATATTAGTGTGAAAATGAAAAAAGATGGGATAGTCTCAGTATCAAAATCTTTCTTGCCCCTATGATGTGCTGAGCACTCTATTAGAGAATTCACTAAAAAGTAGATTGTGGTCTATGCTTTCCAGTCACCAGCTGTTTGGTAGGAAATGCAGATACAAGTAAATAATTGCAATAAGATATTTAAAATGCTGTAATTTGAGGTACTAGATACATAGATGACACAAAGATAGAAATGGTTAACTCTGTTGGTCGGGGCAGACAAGACTTCATGGGAGACCACTGAGTTAGATTTTGAAAAATGAACTTTACAGATGAAGAAAGTAATGAGGAGTTTTGTGCCAAGACGTGGTGGCATGAAACACATTTGCTTCTATTTTGAATAAAGAACTAGTTTTGCAAAGAGTTGAAGTCAATAGAAAATTCATTTTCATAAAGATAGTAGCTACCTCCAATATTCAGGGGATAGTGGCACTGAATCAAGCTTCAATACACAGCCATCAGTGGCATTGATAGTGTGCAGTGATATACTTATTGGATCAATTAAATGGTATAATCACATCTACTATTCTGTCTACCTAGTTTCATTTTATCCTGCCATTTTTAGAGCCTCACTCCAATCTTCCATATTATTCCCTTAGTTATCCAATTTCCTTTCAATAGTGTGTTTTCATTTTTGCTTAACATAGCAACAGTTAGTTTCTGTTATACCTAGAGACACTGGCTCTTGCAGCAGTAAAGAACAGGAGTCTTGAATTTTGTGGCTGTTTTTTGCAGAGGTGAAACAGTTCAGAGTGATGTGCTTTTGTGTATTGCACTAAAAGACAGTTTAGTGGAGACACTGGGATTGAGGAGGTCTGTGGGACTAGGGTGTTGGGTAAATTATTCATATGAGTTTTGGAATTACTCATGACTATGACTGTATTTGGGATAATAAAGGTTTTTTTTAATTTTTTTTTATTTTTTGATGGAGTCTCGCTCTTGTTGCCTAGGCTGGAGAGTGGAATGCAGTGGCATGATCGCAGCTCACTGCAACCTCTGCCTCCTGGGTTCAAGTAATTCTCTTGCCTCGGCCTCCCAAGTAGCTGGGACTACAGGTGCCCACCACCACGCTGAGCTAATTTTTGTATTTTTAGTACAGATGGGGTTTCACCACGTTGGCCAGGCTGGTCTCAAACTCCTGATCTCTGATAATCCATGTGCCTTGGCCTCCCAAAGTGTTAGGATTACAGGTGTGAGCCACCATGCCCGGCCGAGGTTTGGTGTTTTTAATGAATTTGGGTATTTGGCTGTATTAGTCTGTTCTCATGCTGCTAATAAAGACATACCTGAGACTGGATAATTTATAAGGGAAAGAGGTTTAATGGACTCATGGACTCACAATTCCACATGGCTGGGGAAGCCTTACAATCATGGTGGAAAATGAAGGAAGAGCAAAGGGACTTCTTACATGGTGGCCGGCAAGAGCGCCTGTGCAGGGGAACTCCCCTGTATAAAGCCATTGGCTATCATGGGACTTATTCACTACCATGAGAACTGCACAGGAAAGACCCACTCCCATGATTCAATTACCTCCCATCAGATTCCTCCCATGACATGTGGGGATTATAGGAGCTACAAATTCAAGAAGAGATTTTGGTAGGGACACAGCCAAACCATATCATTTTTCCCCAGTCCCTCCCAAATCTCATGTCCTCATATTTCAAAACCAATCATGCCTTCCCAACGGTCCCCAAAGTATTTTTTTTTTTTTTGAGACGGAGTCTTTCTGTCACCTAGGCTGGAGTGCAGTGGCACGTGATCTTGGCTCACTGCAACCTCTGCCTGCTGGGTTCAAGCAATTCTCCTGCTTCAGCCACCTGAGTAGCTGGGACTACAGGTGCATGCCACCATGCCCAGCTGAAGTTTTAGTGGAGACGGGGTTTCACTATGTTGGCCAGGCTAGTCTCGAACTACTGACCTTGTTATCTGCCCGACTTGGCCTCCCAAAGTGCTAGGATTACAGGCGTGAGCCACTGCACCGGCCCCATAGTCTTAACTCATTTCAACATTAACTCAAAAGTCTACATTGCAAAGTCTTATCAGAGACAAGGCAAGTCCCTTCCTCCTACGAGCCTTTAAAATCAAAGGCAAGTCAGTTACTTCTCCACTACAATGGAGGTACAGGCATTGGGTAAATATATCCATTCCAAATGGGAGAAATTGGTCAAAACAAAGGGACTACAGGCTCTATGCAAGTCTGAAATCCAATAGGGCAGTCATTAAAACTTGAAGTTCCAAAATGACCTCCTTTTACTCCATATCTCACATCCAGGGCACACTGATGCAAGAGGAGGGCTCCCATCACCTTGGGAAGCTCCACCTCTTTGGCTTTGCAAGGTACAGCTTCCCTCCTGGATGCTTTCATGGGCTCACATTGAGTGTCTGCAGCTTTGCCAGTCCCATGGTACGAGCTGTCAGTGGATCTACCATTCTGGGGTCTGGAAGACTGTGACTCTCTTCTCACTTGCAAGAAATTGCAAGTGAGTGACATTATGGTGTAAAAAGATACAAATAGGAATTAAGATGACCATCTACTCTCTTCCCAGACCTCATGGTGTTTTGGACATTTGAGAAAGCTATAGAAAAGTCTATGAATGATTTATGAAGATGTAGAAGATGCAGAAAAAATTATTTATAAGGAAATGGGATTCCAGAAGTCACAAAGGAAGAGTTGAAAAGGCAGCAATAGGGAATTAGTTGGTGTGAAGTATAGAATTACATCAGATTAAGAAGTAAAAGGTGATAAATTATAGAAAGGGACTTTACTTGGCCAGTGTCATTGGATATCAAGGATGGGTAGCATGGCAGGCTAGAATTTTGAATAGAATTCTAGTAGAAAGATGTTTTTATGTTGGGACTAGGAGTCTATGAATGGTGGAGAGTTGCATTTAGAGCCTCTTATCAGTCAGCAGTGTTGCAATTGTTTGGACATCTTGAGAGAAAATTGGTAAATATTTGTTTTGATTTTTCTGATTAGCTTAGCTTTAGGCCTGCCTTTCAAACCTTGAGACTATTGACATTTTAGCCTGATAATTCTTTGTTGTAAGAGGACTCTCTTTTGCATTATAGAACAAGTGGCAGCAAACCTGGCCTTTACCCACTAGTTGTCAATGCACTATCCTCCCAGATGTGACAATCCCAGATATCTCCAGACATTGCCAAATGTCCCAGGTTGAAAACCAGTGGACTAAGCTCTTCTACAATTTTGCAGGGCAGGATGAAGTGGTATTAAATCTGAAATATTAATGACAGCTTTTATTAAAACTTCTTGGCTTAGGCGAGGAATTGTACATTGGAGTAGTAATATTCCAAAGCTAAATATTCCAATAACTGAAAATTACTTTTCAGGAAACTGTTGAAGTGTAATTCAAAACATTCTAACAATTTCCTGTTGCTTACAGAATGAAATCCAGATTTAGCACATTAGTGAAGTTTTTTCCCAAGTAAGTTCTGCTCTTCAGCTCTGCTTCCACATTTACCTTTCTGTCAACCTTCCATTCATGGCATTTTCCCCAAATAATTTTTATAATTTCTCATTTTATTTTTGCTCATACTTTTGGTTGCATATTTCTCTACCATTATTTTCCAAAGAAATCTAGGTTTCAAGGCACATCCCAAATGACATCTCTGTCATGAATCCTTCTCCAATTCTATTGGTAGAATTTAATATCTTACTCCCCTGCACTGAGGTGGTACAGTGTAATTTTATACTATTTATTACATTCTATATTTTCATTGATGATACATTTTTTCCCTGGAATACAATGCCTCCTTATAAAGTGCAGATCTAGTTCTTTAATTTTAGAAAATTTTCTTGTATTATATCATTAAAAACTTCTTCTGTTCCATTTGCTGAATTGCTTATTCAGGAAAACTATTAATGTTTAGGTTGAATCATATTTGTACTCCGTGTCTTTATTGTCTTTCTAATTGTCTTAATCATTTGATTTTTAATGAATTTACTGTGATTCTATTGAGCACTTTTCCTAGGTCTCACTTCGCATTTTGGATTTGTCTAGCCTGTTTCCTATTTATAAAAAAAATTTACTTGTTGCATTTTAATGGTACTAATTTTATGTGTGTATGAAAAAGTAAAAAACATGTCAAAAAGGAATCCAAATACGTTTTTTATCCTCAGCCCAAAAGTAAAAATCTTAAACAGCTTTTCTCTATTTTTAAAAATTTAATTATAAAACTGTTCTTCAATTTGTATTCTTAGCTTTACAATTACTCTCTAATTCTTATTCTGTATTTTAATAACTTTATCTCTGTAGATTTAAAAATATCAAATTTGTGTTCTGATTAAGTAATGGTGCAGAAGAAAGTATTCATGGAAAATTCTCTTCATTATCTTTAGTTATATTTTTCCCCACTATTTCTCATCATTTCTCTTTTTTTTCTTCCCCTCCTGCCATTCTTTGCCTTTTTCCTCTTTTTTTCCCCCTTTGGTTGTTATAGTTTGCATATCTGACATTTCTTTTAACTGCTCTTGTTTAACATGGTCAGAGCCCAAACTCTATTTGACTTGCTTCTCACCACATATGAGACCTCTTAATCTTTCAAATGACTTAGTATTGCATGCTTAACCTATTTTTCTGAAACTTAAGGGCATGGCAGCATGCTTGCTAATTATCTGAAGTCATGTACAATTTGTTTGAAGAACTCAACTCCTCTCTCTCCCTCTCTTATCCAAGATTTCATTAATCTTCTGAGATACATCTACGCCACTTAGTTGGGAATCTTACCCCTTTGGGAGAGTCAAGAGAGAAACATCAGCCCTTCAATATGTTTCTCCCTAAAATGAAGTATTAATAAGATTTCCCAGGATTCTGTCTTTGTCTTCTTGCCATTTTTTTCCCCTCTGATCTGCTTATTGGTTAAGTTGGAATGGAAGAGGTGGAATGGTAAATTTATAATTATGTCTAGCCACAAAGCAATCTTTTGTAAACTTCAGTGGATACTGCTTTCTAAACAGCTTTATTAAACTTTGATTGACATTCAATAAAACTGCAAATATTTAAAGAACACAATTTGGTAAGTTTGATATATGTGTATAGCCAAGAAGCCATCACCATAATAAAGATAATTATATATCTATCACTGCCCCAAATTTTCCATGCTCTTTTGTGACCCCTTCTTCCTACCTTTCCCTGGTATTCTCTCCTCCCTCCCATTCCAAGGCAACCACTGTCACTATAGATTAGTTTTTATTTACTAGATTTTCATAAATAGAAGCACATAGAATGCACTATTTTCTGTTTGGCTTCTTTAACTCAGCATGATTACCCTGAGATTCATGGATGTTGTAGTATGTGTCAATAATTTATTCCTTTGTATTGCTAAGTAGTATTCCATTGTTTGGATATGCCAGAATTCACTTATTCATTCACATGTTTGATTTGGGTCTCTTTTTTGATATCTTGCATTTATCTACATAACTTTTTAAACATGTGAAAGGTGGATTTTTCCTCTTCTTTATAGATTTTATTTTTCTGCTATTTTAAATACCTCTATAAATTTTTTGTTGATTGGCAGTCACTTTGAATTTTACTTTATTGAATGCTGGATGCTTTTGTATTTCTATACTTATTCTTGAGCTTTGTTCTGAGACACAGGTTATTTTTGAGATGTTTTACATATTGAGGTCTTGCATTCTAGCTTTGTTATGTGAGACTGGAACAGTGCTTAATCTATAGCCTATTATTCCCCACCAATGAGGTGAGACCCTCTGTGTATTTTATTCTATGCTCCATGAATTATGAAGTTTTATTTTCAATCTGACTGGTGGAAACAGACACTGTATCTGGCTCTGTAAAGTGGAAAATTTCCCCCAGCTTTAGGTAGTTTTCTCACATTTATGGGCTGACAGGGATCCAGCTGAATACACAACGGAGACATCTGGAGGTCATCAGAGTTGCCTCTGGATGCAGCTCTTTTCTGTTTGATACTCTGTCCTTAGATGTTTAGCCTCCTTGGTCTCATTCCCTGGGCTATCAACTCTGTTTGCCAGACTTATAGATTCTGGTGGGATCTGGCTGGGTTCCCTTCTTTCTGTGCAGCAACAGGAATATGCTTTCAAGGCAGCACATTGGCCTTGGGCTCACTTGATTTGCTTCTTATCTCTCTGGGATCACTGAAATTTGTTGCTTCAAGTCCAGTGACTTAAAATCTGATGTTTTATATAATTTAATAAATGTTTTTGGTTGTTCGTCCAGATGTAAAAGAGATACTTTTGTTTTCTCTGGAGAGTATGGCATGAATTGTGCCTTTCTCAATGTTCTATTGCAGTTAGTAAAATTTTTATTGACTATCAACTTTAAAAAACGTATAGCTATTATTGGAGTGGAATTCCATGATTTGCTTTTTATGTGGTTTGCATACCCTAATGTTTTTATTTAATTACGCACATGTCTTTATTACTAGATTTTATAATCCTGATGTCAGCTAAGACAGCTTAAAATCTACAAATGATTGACTTGAATCCCTATTCAACATCTTTTAAGACATCCAATTCTCTTTGCCTCAGACCTATGCATTAGTGCACCAAAGTTGAAACTGTACCTTTGTATGAAGAGAAAGAAAGGAAGGAAAGAAGAAAGCAAGGAAAGAAGAAAGAAGAGAGGTAGACAGGGAAAGAGAGAGGAAGGCTTAATCTTCCAAAACCAGTGTGGAAAAACCTTCATTTTAAAGCCTAGTTTAGGAAACTGACATCTATGAAGAGAATGTCAATATAAAGACTTCAGGGCTGAGATAAGGTTACACCTAAGGTATTATTGGAGACAAAATGAGGGAACCTGGTGTTGTTATTCTAGATGAAGAAAGATGGTAATGGCATAAAATTATGAACCACATATATGTATAGAATTTTTATTTTTATTTGCCTAGTAGCTTTCACTCTCTCTCCTTTGTGCTACAGATTGCAGTTCTTGGATCAAAGGCATGAAATAATTAATCTATCCTACTCTCCTTGGCCACATGGTTGTCCTGTAGAGGTAGCAAGATTGGAGATAAGTGAGGACTTTCCATATAAAATAAGTGAATCTACTCCTCTCTATTCCAGAAAATTCTTCTTTTCTTTTCTCTCTTCTCTTCTCTTCTCCTGTTCTTTTCTTTTCTTTTCTTCTTTTTGAATTCACTCTTGTTGCCCAGGCTGGAGTTCATTGGCATGATCTCGGCACACTGCAACCTCTGCCTCCCGGGTTCAAGGGGTTCTTCTGCCTCAGTCTCTCAAGTAGCTGGGATTACAGGAGTCCACCACCACACCCAGCTAATTTTTTGTATTTTTAGTAGAGATGGGGTTTCACCATGTTGGCCAGGCTGGTCTTGAACTCCCAACCTCAGGTGATCCACCTGCCTCGGCCTCCCAAAGTGCTGGGATTACAGGTGTGAGCCACTGCACCCGCCCTATTCCGGAAATTTAAGCCTTGAGCAGGCACATGGAAACCAATGGCAATTGGTATTTGTGCTGAGTCATTTGTGGCCAGCTCTCTAGAGAGGTGATTCGTGTCTTCCAAGGGTTTTGCATTAATTAATCTAGAATCCATTCAGTGAGCTCTATTTTTACTTAAGTTAACCAGCTTTTATTTCCATTTATTTAAAACTAAAGATACTTCTCTAGCAGAAGCTATGAGCAATTTGGTATTATGAGCAGACAAAAGTTTAAGTATATGACGAAAACTGAAGCTAAATAAGTGAGTGGGACCAGGTCATAGAGGGCTTCCTTTTTCACATTATATGCTTAGTATTTATTCTGTAGCTTACAGTGTTTTAGGAAATAAAATGAAGACTCTGTCAAATTTTAGTTTTTGATCAATCATTCTGACAGCATTATTAAAGATGGACTTGAAGAGAATAAACCTTGAGAGGGAATGAACAATTAGATTCTATTTAAGCTAAAAGATATTGAAGATCTAAACTAGAATATTAGTTTTCTATTGCTGTTAAAACAAATTACCACAAACGTAGTGAGTTATAACAACACAAATTTATTATCTTATAGTTCATAGGTTAGAAGTCTAACATGTATCTCACTGAGATAAAATCAAGGTCATCACAAACCATGTAAGCTAGAAGATGGTGGTGTAAAATATTTATATATTGAAAGAGAAAATACCCACCAGCTTAAAATTTTGTTTAAAGGAATTAACATTTTAAAGCAAAGGAGAAACAAAAATTTTCCAGGAAAAAGGAAATTTGTCATCAGTAGACCTGCCTTGCAAGAAATAGTAAAAGTTCTACAAAGAGAAGAATGGCATTACTAAGAAACTTGGACATATATATGTAAAAATGAAGAGCATTAAGAAAGGAATAAAATAAGGTAAAATAAATATTTTTAATTTTCTTATTCCTAATTGGTGCTATAGATAACTGGGTTCAAAATAATAATAGCAATGATGTGTCGAATGGTTACAGCTATGGGCAAGTAAAATAAATAACAGAAATGTAAAAAAAAACTGGAAAAAGAAATAGGACGTATTCTACAATAAAGTAACTTGCATTACACATGAATTAATATACTGTTACTTGAATATGTACTTATATTAATTGTAAATATATACTGCAAAATCTATAAAGATCACTAAAAATATTTTTAAAAAGGATGATAATATTCTAAGCAAATAGAGAACATGGAATCATATAAAATGCTCAGTTAAAATTAGAAAAGACAAAACGAAAGGGTAATATAAAACAGCAAAAAAAACAAATGCAATAAGTGCAATGACTGTTTTAATAGTTACTAATATGGTAAATATTAAATAATCTGTACCAATAATTATCTTTTTTTTTTTTTTTTTTTTTTTTGAGACGGAGTCGTGCTGTCACCCAGGCTGGAATGCAGTGGCATGATCTTGGCTCACTGCAACCTCGGCCTCCTGGATTCAAGCATTCTCCTGCCTCAACCTCTCGACTATCTGGGACCACGGGCACATGCCACCATGCTTGGTCATTTTTTTGTATTTTGGTTGAGATAGGGTTTCACCATGTTGCCCAGGCTGGTCTCAAATTCCTGAGCTCAGGCAATCCACCTGCCTCATCCTCCCAAAGTGCTAGGATTACAGGCATGAGCCACTGCGCTTGGCCAATTACTTTATATGTGAAAGGTCTGAATACACCAATTACAAGACAGAGATTGACCGAGTAATTGAAAAACAAGATTTAGGCCAGGCGTGGTGGCTCACGCCTGTAATCCCACCACTTTGAGAGGCCGAGGCAGAAAGATCACAAGGTCAGGAGATGGAGACCATCCTGGCTAATATGGTGAAATCCCGTCTCTACTAAAAATACAAAAAAATTAGCCGGGCATGGTGGTGGGCGCCTGTAGTCCCAGCTACTCAGGAGACTGAGGCAGGAGAATGGCGTGAACCTGGGAGGTGGAGATTGCAGTGAGCCAAGATTGCGCCACTGCACTCCAGCCTGGGTGACAGAGAGAGACTGCGTCTCAAAACAACGACAACAACAACAACAACATAAAACAAGATTTAACTATATGTTATCGACAAGAAATGCACTGTATAAAACACAAGATGCATTAAAAGTAAAGGGATGAAAAAGAAGCAATATTAATTTCAGAAAAAGCAGATTTAAGAACAAAGAAAATTATTAGAAATTAAGAAGGATATTACATAAAGATAAGGGGTCAATTCAACAAGAAGACATAACAGTCCTTAATGGGTGTTCTCCTACCACGATAGCCTCAAAATATAGGAGGCAAAAATGGAAAAATCTGCAATGAGAAATAGACAAATTTGCTATTATAGTTAGAGGCTTCAACATCCATCTATCTATAATTGATAGATACAGCAGGCAGAAAATTAGTAAGGAGATAATTGAACTAAACAGCACCATCAATCAAATGGATCTAACTGACATTTATAGAATATTTCATTTAACAACAGCAGAATGCACACATTTTTCAAGGTCACGTGTAACACTCACCTAGATAGACTACATTTGAGGTTATAAAACACACATCAACACATTTAAAAGACGTATAAAGATGTATTTAAAATCATATAAAGAATGTTCTTAGAACACAATGGAATTGAACTAAAATCTAACAGATAGCTGTGAAATATTATTTGCAGGTTACACAACACACTTTTAAATAACACATGGGTCTGAAAAAGAAATTTAAAAAAATCTTTAAAAATATTTTGAACTAAATGAACAAGAAAAGTCTGAGGAATGCAACAAAAGCAGCACTAAGAGGGAAATTCACAGCATTAAATGAATGTATTAGACAAGAAGAAAGACCTAAAATCAATAGTCTAAGTTTTCATCTTCAGAAAATAGAGAAAAAAATATCTATAAAACTGAAAATAGAAAAACAGTAGATGGTATCAATGAAGCAAAAAGGTAGTTCTTTGAAAATATCAATGAAATTGAAAAAATCTCTAGTTAGGCTCACCAAAGAAACCAAACAGAAGACACAAATTACTAATATCATAAATGAAAGAAGGGTCAGTATTACTAATCTTATGGACATTAGCAAGATAGTAATAGAATATTATGAATGACACTATGGCCCACAAATTTGACAACTTAGGTGACATGGACCAATTTTTTAAAAGTCATAATCCATAAAACCTCAACAAGGTAAACTACATAATTTGAATATGTGCATGTCAATTAAAAACATGAAATCTATAATTAATAACCTTTCAAAATGGAAAGCACCAGGCCCAGATGGGTTCCCTCATAAATTCTACAGAACATTTAAGAAAGAAATGATATAAATTTTCTACAGCATCTTTTAGAAAAAGGAAGCAGAATGAACAATTCCTAATTCATTATATAGGGCCAAATTTGACCTTATATCAAAACTGTATAAATTACACAAAAGGAAACTATAGACTGGAATCTCTCATGAATATTAACATCTTCAACCACATATTAACAAATCAGATCCAATAATCTAAAGAGAGAATTATAAACTATGACTAAATAAAATTTTCTCTAGGTATTCATAACTGGGTCAGCATTTGAAAATCAATTAATGTAATCAATCACATTAACGATCCAAAGAAAATTCACATAATTATATCAACAGATGCAGAAAACAACTGACAAAATTTAACATTCTTTCTTGGTACAAACTCTCAGCAAACTAGGAATAGACGTGAACTTCTTCAACTGAGTAAAGAAGGTTTACAAAAAACTTACAGCTAATGTCATATTTAATGGTGAGAAACTAGGTACTTTTTTTCAAAGATTGAGAAAAAGCCAGAGATGTCTATTCTCACTACTGTTGTTCAACATAATACTGAAAGCCCGAGCCAATTCAATAAGACAGGAAGAGGAGATTAAAATATATGATAGGGAAAGAAGAAATAAAACTGTGTATTTGCAGATGACATAATTGTCCACGTAGAAATCTCCCCCAAATTGCCAAAAATTCCCTTCTGGAACTAATAAGTGAATATAGCAAAGTTTCAGTGTGGAAGGTTAATATACAAAAGTCAATTGCTGTCCTGTATACTAGAAATAAAAAAATGCAATTTGCAATTAAAAACGTAATAGCATTTATAAATCTGTATTATTCTATTCTCACATTGCTATAAAGAAATACCTGCTGACGAGTTGATGGGTGCAGCACACCAACATGGCACAAGTATACATATGTAACAAACCTGCACGTTATGCACATGTACCCTAGAACTTAAAGTATAATAATTAAAAAAAAAAAAAAGAAATACCTGAGACTGGGTAATTTATAAAGAAAAAGTATTTAATTTGCTCACGGTTCTGTAGGCTGTACAGGAAGCATGATGCTGATATCTGCTTGACTTCTGGGGAGGCCTCAAGAAACTTACAGTCATGGTAGAAATTGAAGGGGGAGCAGGCATATCACATGGTAAGAGCAAGAGCAAGAGAGGAAGGGGAGAAGTGCTACGTGCTTTTAAGTAATTAGAGCTCATGAGAACTCATTCACGATTATAAGAACAGTATCAAAAAGATGATACAAAACAATTTATGAGAAATTTGCCCCCATGATCCAATCATCTCCCACCAGGTCCACCTCTAACATTGGAAATTACAATCCAACATAAGATTTGGGTGGGGACACAGATATAAGCCATGTCAATATCTAACAAAATATTTATAAGATCTCTATGAAAAAAAAACTACAAAACTCTGACAAAAGAAATAAAAACAGAGACAGATAAATAGATATCATTTTGTGGATAGAAAGACTCAGTATTATTTAGTGTCAGTTCTTTCCGATCTGAGCTATAGGCTCAAGCAATTTTTTTTTAACTTTCATTTTAGACTCAGAAGTACATGTGCTGGTTTGTTATTTAGGTAAACCCAAGTCACAGGGGTTCTTTGTACAGATTATTTTGTCACCTAAGTACTAAGCCTAGTAGTCTGATCCTATCTCTCCTATCACACTACTTTCTCAGGTAGCCCCCAGTGTCTATTGTTCCCGTCTTTGTGTCCATGT
This sequence comes from Macaca fascicularis, assembly GCF_037993035.2. NCBI lineage: Eukaryota > Metazoa > Chordata > Mammalia > Primates > Cercopithecidae > Macaca > Macaca fascicularis. Next base: position 19,478,531 of record NC_088385.1, read on the forward strand.
GTTTTCATCATTTAGCTCCCACTTATAAGTGAGAACATGCAGTATTTGGTTTTCTGTTCCTGCATTAGTTTGCTAAGCATGATGGCCTCCAGCTCCATCCACGTTCTTGCCGGGGACATGATCTCATTTTTTTTTTTTTATGACTGCATTGTATTCCACAATGTATATGCACCATTTTCTTTATGCACTCTACCCCTGATGGGCATTTAGATTGATTCCATGTCTTTGCTATTGTGAAGAGTGCTGCAGTGAACATACACGTGCATTTGTCTTTATGGTAGAATGATTTATATTCCCTTGGCCATATACCCAGTAATGGGATTTTTGGGTCAAATGGTAGTTCTGTTTTTAGCTCTTTGGGAAATTGCCACACTGCTTTCCACAATGGTAGAATTAATTTACACTCCCAAGAACACACCAACAGTGTATACATGTTCCAATTTATCGGCAAACTTGCCGGCATCTGCCATTTATTGACTTTTTAGTAATAGCCATTGTGACTGGTTTGAGAAGGTATCTTGTGGTTTTGGTTTACATTTCTCTAATGGTTAGTGATATTGAGCTTTTATTCATATGCTTGTTGGCCATATGTATGTCTGCTTTTAAAAAGTGTCTGTTTATATTCTTTACCCACTTTTTAAAACTTTGAATTTAAATTCAGGAGTACCCATGCAGGTCTGTTATATAGGTAACTTGTGTCATGGTGGTGGGTTGTACAGATTATTTTATCACCCAGGCATTAAGCCTAGTACCTATTAGTTATTTTCCTTGATCCTCTGCCTCTTCTCACCCTTCAACTTCCAATAGGCTCTGGTGTGTGTTATTTCCTTCTATGTGTTCATGTGTTCCCATCATTTAGTTCCCACTTATAAGTGAGAACATGCAGTACTTTGTTTTCTGTTCCTGCATTAGTTAGCTAAGGATATTGACCTCCAGCTTTATCCATATTTCTGCAAAGGACATGATCTCATTCTTTTTATGGGTGCATAGAATTCCATGGTGTATATGTATCACATTTTGTTTATCCAGTCTATCATTGATGGGCATTTAGGTCGATTCCATGTCTTTGCTATTGTGAGTAGTGCTGCAATGAACATACACATGTGTGTATCTTTATAAAAGAATGATTTATATTCCACTGGATATATACCCAGTAATGGAATTTCTGGGTTGAATGGTACTCCTGTTTCTAAGTCTTTGAGGAATTGCCACACTGTCTTCCACAATAGTTGAACTAATTTACACTCCCACCAACAGTGTATAAATGTTGCCTTTTCTCTGCAACTTGGCAGCATTTGTTATTTTTTGCCTTTTTAATAATAGCCATCCTGACTGGTGTGAGACGGCATCTTATTGTGGTTTTGATGTGCATTTCTCTAATGATTAGTGACATTGAGCTTTTTTCCATATGCTTGTTGGCTACATGTATGTCTTCTTTTAAAAAGTGTCTGTTCATGTCCTTTGGTCACTTTTTAATAGGGTTGTTTGTTTTCTATTATAATTATGTTTAAATTCCTTATAGATGCTGGATTATAGACCTGTTTCAGATGCATAGTTTGCAAATATTTTCTCCAACTCTTTTCGTTTCCTGTTTACTCCATTGATTGTTTCTTTTGCTGTGCAGCTCTTAAGTTTAGTTAGATCCCATTGGTCAATTTTTGCTTTTGTTACAATTGCCTTTGGTGTGTTTGTCATGACATCTTTGCCAGTTCCTAGATCCAAAATGGTATTGCCTAGGCTGTCTTCCTGACTTTTTATAGTTTTATATTCTACATTTAAGTCTTTAATCCATCTTGATTTGATTTTTGTATGGTATAAGGAAGGGGTCTAGTTTCAATCTTCTCCATACGGCCAACCAGTTATCCCAGCACAATTTATTGAATAGGGAGTCCTTTCCTCATTGCTTGTTTTTGTCAACTTTGTTGAAGATCAAATGGTTACAGGTGTGCATCCTTATTTCTGGGCTTTTTATTCTGTTCCATAGGTCTTCGTGTCAGTTTTTGTAGTAGTACTATGCTGTTTTGGTTACTGTAGCCCTGTAATATAGTTTGAAGTCAGGTAACGTGATGCTTCCAGCTTTGTTCTTTTTGCTTAGGATTGGCTTGACTATTTGGGCTTTCTGGTTCGATATGAATTTCAAAATAGTTTCTTCCAGTTCTGTGAAGAATGTCATCACTAGTCTGACAGAAATTTTATTGAATCTGTAAATTGCTTTGGACAGTCATTTAAATATTTAGTCTTCCTATCCATGAGCATGGAATGTTTTTCCATTTATTTGTGTTATCTCCGATTTCTAGCAGTGTTTTGTAATTCTTACTGTAGAGATATTTCACCTCCCTGGCTAGTTGTATTCCTGGTATTTTATTCTTTTTGTGGCAATTGTGAATGGGATTGCATTTCTGATTTGCCTCTTGGCTTAGCTGTTGGTGGTGTATAGAAATGCCAGTTATTTTTGTACATTGCTTTTGTATCCTGAAACTTTGCTGAAGTTGTTTATCAACTGATAAGAGTTTTTGGGCTGAGACTATGGGATTTTCTAGGCATAGAATTATGTCATCTTCAAACAGAGATAGCTTGACTTTTCTCTCTCTTCCTGCTTGGATAGCCTTTATTTTTTTCTCTTGAATCCTCTCTGGTCAGGACTTCCAATACTATGTTGAATAGAAGTGGTGAGAGAAGGCATCCTTCTGTTGAGTTGGTTTTCAAGGAGAATGTTCCCAGCTTTTGCCCCTTCAGTATGATGTTGACTGCAGGTTTGTCATAGATGGTTCTTGTTATTTTGAGGTATGTTTCTTCAATACCTAGTTTATTGAGAGTTTTTAACATGAAAGAATGTTGAATTTTATTGAAAGCCTTTTCTGCATCTATTGAGATAATCAAGTGTTTTTTGTCTTTAGTTCTGTTTATGTGATGAATCACATTTATTGATTTGCACATGTTGAACCAAACTTGCATCCCAGGAATAAAGAGTACTTGATTGTTGTAAATTAGCTTTTTGATGTACTGCTGGATTTGGATTGCAAGTATTTTGTTGAGCATTTTTGCATCAGTGTTCAAAAAGTATATTGGCCTGAAGTTTTCTTTGTTTTTGTTGTGTCTCTGCAAGGTTTTAGAATCAGGATAATGGTGGCCTCATAGAATGAGTTGGGGAGGATTCCCTTCTCGTCAATTTTATGGAATAGTTTCAGTAGGACTGATACTTCCTTTGTATATCTAGTAGAATTTTGTTTTGAATTCATCTGTCCTGGGCATTTTTAGTTGGTAGACTATTTATTACTGATTCAATTTTGGAGTTCATTATTGGTGTGTTCAGGGAATAAATTTCTTTCTGCTTCAGTCTTGGGTGTATGTGTCTAGGAATTTATCCATCTCTTCCAGGTTTTCTAGTTTGTGTGCATAGAGGTATTCATAGTAGTCTCTGGTGGTTATTTGTATTTCTGTAGGGTCAGTGGTAACATCCCCTTCGTCATTCCTAATTGTGTGTGTTTGCACTTTCTGTCTTTTCTTCTTTATTACTCTAGCTAATGGCCTATTGTATTAGTCTGTTCTGACACTGCTGATAAAGACATACCTGACACTGGGCAATTTACAAAAGACAGAGGTTTATTGGACTTACAGTTCCATGTGGCTGGGGAGGCCTCACAATGACGGCAGAAGGTGAAAGGCACACCTCAAATGGCAGCAAATGAGAAAAGAGAGCTTGTGCAGGGAGACTCTCATTTTTTGAAAATCATCGGATCTCATGAGATTTATTCACTGTCACAAGAACAGCACTGGAAAGCCTGTCCCTGTGATTCAATTACCTCCCACAACACATGGGAATTCAAGATGAGATTTGGGTGGGGACACAGCCAAACCATGTCAGCTATGTATCTTATTAATTTTTTTCAAAAAAAACCTCTTTGATTCTTTAATGTTTTGAGCAGTTTATCTTGTCTCATTCTCCTTCAGTTTAGCTCTGATGATGGTTATTTCTTGTCTTCTGCTAGCTTTGGGGTTAGTTTGCACTTTGTTCTCTAGTTCTTTTAGTTGTGATGTTAGGTTGTTATATTGAGATCTTTCAAAGTTTTTGATGTGGGTATTTAGTGCTATAAATTCCCCCTCTTAACACTGCCTTAGCTGTGTATCACAGATTCTAATATGTTGTATCTTTGTTCTCATTAGTTTCAAAGAACTTCTTGATTTCTTCCTTAATTTCATTATTTACCCAAAAGTCATTCAAGAGAAGGTTGTTCAATTTCCATGTAATTGCATGGTTTTGAGTGATTTTTTTTTTTCAGCCTTGATTTCTATTTTTATTGTGTTATGTTCTGAAAGTGTGGTTGGTGTGATTTTGGTTCTTTGCATTTACTGAGGATTGTTTTATGTTTAATTGTGTAGTCAATTTTAAAGTATGCACCATGTGATGATAAGAAGAATGTATATATTTTTTATTTTTTTAAATTAATTAATTAGTTTTTTTGGAGAGTTCTGTAAAGGTATATCAGATCTATTTGGTCCAATATTAAGTTCAGGTCCTGAATATCTTTGTTAATTTTCTGCCTTGATAATCTGTCTAATACTGTCAGTGGAGTGTTGACATCTCCCACTATTATTGCATGGAAGTCTATGCCTTTTTGTAGGTCTCTAAGAACTTGCTTTATGAATCTTGGTGCTCTTGTGTTGGGTTCATATATATTTACAATAGCTAGATCTTCTTATGAATTGAAGCCTTTGCCATTATGTAATGCCCTTCTTTGTCTTTTTTAAAATCTCTGTTGGTTTAAAGTCTGTTTTGTCTGAAATTAGGGGTGCAACCTCTGCTTTTTTCCCAATTTTCATTTGCTTGGTAGACTTTTCCTCCATTGCTTTATTTTGAGCCTATGGGTGTTACTGTTTGTGACATTGGTCTCTTGAAGACAGTGTCACATTGGCTTTTGGTTTTTTTCCAGATTGCCACTCTATGCCTTTCAAATGGGGCAGTTAGCCTGTTTACATTCAAGGCTAGTATTGTTATGTGTGGATTTTATCTGGTCCCCGTGTTGTTAGCTGGTTATGATTCTGGCTTGTTTGTGTGGTTGGTTTATAGTGTCACTGGTCTGTGTACTTAACTGCGTTTTTATATTAGCCGGTAATGGTCTTTCCTCTCCATTTAGTGTGCCTTTCAAAACCTCTTGTAAGGTGGGTCTTTGGTAATAAACTACCTCAGCATTTGCTTGTCTGAAAAAGATCTTATTTCTCCTTTGCTTAGTAAGCTTAGTTTGGCTGGATATGAAATTCTTGGGTGAAGATTCTTTTCTTTAAGAATGTTGAATATAGACCTCTAATCTCAAATGACTTGTAGGGTTTCTGCTGAGAAGTCAGCCATTATCCTGATGGGCTTCCCTTTGTAGGTTACCTGCCTTTCTCTCTAGCTGCCTTTCACATTGTTTTTCATTTTGACCTTGGCAAATCTGATGATTATGTGTCTTGGGGATGACCTTCTTGTGTGCAATCTTGCAGGGGTTCTCTGTATTTTCTGAATTTGACTGTTGCCCTCTCTAGTGGGGTTGAGGAATTTTTCATGGACGATATCCTGAAATATATTTTCCAAGTTGTTTGCCTTTTCCCCATCCCTTTTAGGGATGCTATTGATTTACAGATTTGAGCACTTTATATAATACCATATTTCTCAGAGGTTTTGTTGATTCCTTTCCATTTTTTGTTATTTATTTTTGTCTGACTGTCATATTTCAGAGAGCCAGTCTTCAAATTCTGAGATTCTTCTCAGCTTGGTCTATTTTGCTGTTAATACTTGTGATCACATTGCAAAATTTTTGTCATGTGTTTTTCAGCTCTATCAGATCAGTTAGGTTTTTTTTCACCTGGCTATTTTGTCTGTCAATTTCTGTATCATTTTATTGTGAATTTTACTTTTCTTGGATTTCCTTTGTTGTTCTCCTGAATCTCAATGATCTTCATTCCTATCCATATTCTGAATTCTATTTCTTTCATTTCGGCCAACCCATCCTGGTTAAGAACTCTTGTTGGAGAACTAGAGAAGTTGTTTGGAGGACATAAGACACTGGCCACTTGAGTCACTGGAGTTCTTGCATTGGTTCTTTCTCATCTCTGCATGTGGGTGTTCCTTTAACTGCAGTGTAGATTGAGCATAATCAGTAGACTTCCTTTCTGGATGTTTTCACAGGGCCAAGGCTTTGTGCAGGGTCTTTATTTGTAGCTGATTTCTTGTCTATGGTTTCACAGAGGAGTGTGTTAGTGAGGTATTTTTGGCATTGAAACTTTGGTATGTGATTCAGTAGGTGGCACTTAGGCATAGTCGTCAGTTGGTAGATTATTGCTCACTTGTGTAGCTCCCCTATGTTTCTTCACAGTTCTAGCTCTCAATGCTCTGAAAGTGTGGGCTCCTCTCCCACTTGAATGCTGGCTGTAGATCATGACTTGGTACTCCTGGGCTGCCCACTGCAGCTCTGGGGTAATGTTTCCTCCCAACCTTTGAGGCAGCAGAGGAAGGGACTTTAGTAATGGTTGTGCCGAGGGTCTTTTGTTGTCTCCTGGGGGCTCCACCCCAGAGAGATGCAGGTCAGCAATCACACAGTGTAATAAGCTTGGGATGGGGGGATCTGTGCTGTGGGTCCAAGTCAGAGGTTCCCTGCCTGGTGATGAACTGACAGATCTGTGTGAGATGAACTGGCCTCCTCTCCTGACGCAAGCAATTTCTATCAAAATCCCAGCCACTGCTTTTTTCTTTTTGATATTGGTAAACTGATTCTAAAATTTATATCCAAAAGTAACAAACTCTGAATAGCCAGTGCAATATTGAAGAAAATGAAAGTAGGAGGACAGGCTGGGTGCAGTGGCTCACGCCTGTAATCCAGCACTTTGGGAGGTCAAGGCAGGTAGATCACGAGGTCAAGAGATCGAGACCATCCTGGCCAACATGGTGAAACCCCATCTCCACTAAAAATACAAAAATTAGCTGGACGTGGTGGTGGGCACCAGTAGTCCCAGCTACTCAGGAGGCTGAGGCAGGAGAATAGCTTGAACCTAGGAGGCAGAGGTTGCGGTGAGCCAAGTTTGCGCCACTGTACTCCAGCCTTGCAACAGGGCGAGACTCCATCTCAAAAATAAATAAATAAATACATAAATAAATAAAATAAAATAAAAAAGAAAGTAGGACAGACCGTACTCAACTTCAAGGCTTACTATAAAGCTATAATTAGACAGTGTGGCATTGGTGAAATAATAGACAAGTAGATCAGTGCAGCAGACTGGTTAGCCTCCAAATAGACACAAGCAAATATAGTAAAGTGATCTTTGACACAGGAGCAAAGGCAACTCAGTGGAGAAAGGATAGTCTTTTCAACAAATGATGCTAGAACAATTGGTCATCTACATGCAAAACAACAAAAATATCTAGACACTGACCTTACACCTCTCATTAAAATTAATTCAAAATATATGACAAATCTAAAGCGAAAATACTAAACTATAAAACTTCTAGATGATAATGTAGGAGAAAATCTAGATGACCTTGTGGTTTTGTGATGAGTTTTTAGACATAACACCAAAAGAATGATCCATGAAAGAAAAAAATTGATCAGTTGGACTTTATTAAAATTTAAAACTCCTGCTCTGCAAAAGTTATCTTCAAGAGAACGAGAATACAAGCCTCAGACTGGGAGAAGATATTTGCTAAAGACAGAGCTGATAAAATATTGTTATTCAAAAAATACAAAGAGTTATTAAAACTCAACAATAAAGACATAAATAACTCAATTAAAAATGGGCAAAATACATGAAAAATCACCTCATCAAAGAAGATACACAGATGGCAATAAGCTTATAAAATGATGTGTGATACCATATGTCATGAAGGAATTGCAAATTAAAACAACAATGAGATACCACTGTCTAAAATTTATAAAAAATATGATAGTATCAAATGCTAGTAAAGATGTGGAGCAACTCTTATTTTTTGTTGGTGGGAATGCAAAATGATACAGACATTTTTTAAGGTGGTTTAGTAATTTCTTGCAAAGCTAAACACAGTCTTATAAAATCCAGCAATAAGAGGATGGACAGTACTCAACTTCAAGACTTACTATAAAGCTATTATAATCAAGACAGTGTGACCACTGGTGAAGGGATAGACAAGTAGATCAATGTAGTAGAATAGTTAGCCCCCAAATAGACACACACATATATACTCTAAAAATGTACCTGTAGGTATTTACTCAAATGAATTGAAAACATATCCACACCAAAACTGCACATGAATGTTTATTGCAGGTTTATTCATCATTGCTAAAAACTGGGAGAAACCAAGATAGCTTTCAAGAGGTGAATGGGTAACTAAATTGTAGTGCAACCATACAATTTATTCAGCAGTATTATTCAGCAGTAAAAATAAATGAGTTTTGAAGCCATATAAAGACATGGTGGAATATTTAATGAATATTGCTTAGTAAAAACAGGCAACCTGAAAAGACTATATACTCTATGATTTCTACTCTATGACATTCTAGAAAATACTATAGAGACAATAAAAGATTTGTGGTTGCCAGATTTTCAAGGGGAGGAGTGAGTTGACTAGACGGAGCACAGGACATTTTAGGGGAGTTAAATCATTCTTTATGATACCTTATCAAGGAATACATGCGATACATTTGTCAAACCCCATATAATTGCACAACATAAAGAGTAAACCTTAGTGTGAACTGTGAGATTTAAATAATAATGTATCAATCTTGGTTCATCAATTGTAACACATGTATCACACGAAGGCAAGATGTTAGTAACATGAGTAACTGAGAAGCCGGGAGAAGTGTTCTGTGGGAACCTTTTGTACTATCTGCTGAGTTGACTGTAAAACTAAAACTTCTCTAGAAAATAAACTCCTGTAATTTTTTAAATAATTAAGGTGTTGGGAGGCTGTATTTCTTTCTGGAGGCTGCAGAAAAATAATCTACAAATTTTTCAGCTGTTAGATATCATTTACATTTCTTGGCATGTGGCCCCTTCCTCTGTCTTCAGAACCAGCAATAATCTACTTAGAAGTATATTAGGTTAAAGAAAGGTGTTTCTTTTAAGATAATTATTTATCTTTCTATATCTGTCATCTATTTTTGTAAAACAGGAGGGAAACCTGAAGAGCTTGAAGAATGTTACCAAGAATAAGAAAGTTTGAAGATAGGGGAGTTGGAAGGAATACCTGGTAGAGGACGTCTGTGAAGGTGTGGAAATAGAGTCTAGAATACAACTGAATGAAGACAGTTCCCCATTTTGTGAGATTGGAGGTGAACAGGGAAATTTGTGGAAAGAGGAAATTGACAAAGATGACCACGGTAATCTCAATTTCTTGTTTTGAAATAAAAATCGGCCGGGCGCGGTGGCTCAAGCCTGTAATCCCAGCACTTTGGGAGGCCGAGGCGGGCGGATCACAAGGTCAGGAGATCGAGACCACAGTGAAACCTCGTCTCTACTAAAAATACAAAAAAAATGAGCCGGGCGCGGTGGCGGGCGCCTGTAGTCCCAGCTACTCAGGAGGCTGAGGCAGGAGAATGGCGGGAACCCGGGAGGCGGAGCTTGCAGTGAGCCGAGATCGCGCCACTGCACTCCAGCCTGGGCAACAGCGTGAGACTCCGTCTCAAAAAAAAAAAAAAAAAAAAAAAAAAAAGAAATAAAAATCGACGCATTCCACTGAATTAAAATGTATTTATTGATTTAATGCTATACTTGTTTATTTGATAATTGGATACTAAATATAACTCCTTTTTGATAAAATGTGTATAGTTCAAGTAAAAAGAAATTAAAGAAAGAGGCACCTGAGTTCAATGAAAGAAAAAATATTTTTGCAGAAATGTATTTCAGGTATTCTTTGATGTCTTGCAGAAGATGCATCTGAATTTGCTTTTAATTTTAAAGAATACATCAGGCTGTTCTCAATTGTCCTGCCCTCCTCAAGGTTATTCTTCATCTCAAAATTTAATGTCAGATGTTTTCATGCTTTGATATCAAAATATCTAGCTGATACTACCTACCTGAGTTTGATCTGTATGATTAAAATATTTGGGGAATATAAGCTAAAATTGGTCTGAAAAATCTATATGTATCCTCTACACTGAAAACTACCTCAAGAGGCAGTGACATGTATTAGAAGAATTTTTAATGATGAAATTATACACATTGCTTGTATTGTATTTGTGGTAAATGGACTAAAAAAAGAACACATAGCAGAGTTACAGAATTATAAAATAGTTAAATCTCTTGTTAAGCATTTGTAATACTAGCAGCATCAGAGGCACAAAGGCACTGAAAGCATGTTGGATTATCAAAACTAATTACAACTTAGGGTTGGGCTACTCTTTTTGTACTGATGGTTGAATAAAGGGCTTCCTAATATTTTGAGCAATTTCTTTGCACAAAATAATCCAGAACAATGGAACAACTTGATTTAGAAGGAGATAATTTTCATTATCTATGTATCTATGTGCCAATATCTCTATTTATCTATCTATCTATGTATCTATCTATCTATGTATCTATCTACCTACCTACCTACCTACATATCTATCATCTATCACTCTACCACATCTATCTATCCTTTTATTCAATGGCCATCTACAATGTACTTGATCCTGGGAATTTTCTGTGCTCCCTCAACCATGCACAAGACCTACCTCTTCAAACCTTTCCTAGATCTAGGTACATGGTTAAGTATTTGGTTTTCAAAGGTCTTCTCTCTAAACAAAGTCTAGTAAATCTAAGTAAATGAAAGGCATTCTTAAATCAACAGATCTGGAATTAGTAGGTGCTAATTGTCTATAGTGATTGTCTAGCACGTTAATAAATCAGAAAAGGTGTGATGGATGCTATTAACAAGCTCAGGATAAATAAAAAGTTCTTTAAACTGCAGTCTGAAATTTGTCAGATTTCACCAATTTCTTATTATTTCAATATATCTTAAATGAATAGAGAAACATGCTAGAAGTCTTATGTTGTGACCGATTTTTCTTACTTTCCCTTTGTTCTTAGTGATTTTTATTCTATTAATTAAAAATTCTCATAACTTAGATTATAAATTCATGGGCCCCCAAAACTTTTGTTTTTGATGCTAAATAAGCATTCTAAAATTTTTTTCCTAATGTGCTTTATGTTTATATTTGCCTATATTTAAGTACTAAACTTGCAAATAGTAAATAAATGAGGCTGGCCAGGCGCGGTGGCTTATGCCTGTAATCCCAACACTTTGGGAGGCTGACGTGGGCGGATCACCTGAGGTCAGGAGCTCAAGACCAGCCTGACCAATGTGGAGAAACCCCGTCTCTACTAAAAATACAAAATTAGCTGTGTGTGGTGGTACATGCCTGTAATCCTAGCTACTCGGGAGGCTGAGGCAGGAGAATTACTTGAACCCAGGAGGCAGAGGCTGTGGTGAACCGAGATCATGCCTTTAATCCCAGCACTTTGGGAGGTGAGGTGGGTGGATCACTTGAGGTCAGGAGTTAGAGACCAGTCTGAGCAACATGGCAAGACTCCATGTGTACTAAAAACACAAAAATTAGTCGGGTATGGTGGTGCACACCTGTAGTCCCAGCTACTCAGGAGGCTGAGAGTTGAGAATGGCTTAAAACCAGGAGGTGGAGGTTGCAGTGAGCCATGATCACACCTCGGCACTCCAGCCTGGGTGACAGAACAAGATCCTGTCTCAAAAAAAAAAAAAAAAGATGAAGCTTAAGAAAAGACAAAGTGCTATATCTCTCAAGTTTTATTTTACACTTATTAATTTCACTTCAGGCCATTCTTGGCTACTTTATTTAGCTTAAACTCTTCATGCATATCAACATTCTTTGAATAGCCACCCTATGCCAATCATTAGAGACACAAATATATTGAAGTAGAAAGATAAACAAATTAACTGGTTTATTTAAACATTGGATTGCCATACAGTAAAGAACTAGATAAACATGAATTAAAAAATAAATTGAAAGAAAAGGTAAGTCACACAAGAATAAGAATTATATGCTACCATTTATATAAGATTTTAAACACACAAAATAAGAATGTAGATTATTATGAATCACACATACATAAAGAAATACTATGGAAACCTGTGTGGAAATAAGGGAGTAAAAAAGAGATTAGAAATGTAAGAGGGACTCCAGTCACAAAATACCCAGTAAGCTCAGTAAGAAATTCAGACAATATCCCAAGAGGGATGGAGAGTCATTGAAGGGTGTTACGAGTTTGCGGAGGGGTGCAAGGGCATGCAAGGTATAATTAGGTGTGCATTTCAGAGAAATCACTCTGACTTCTGTGTAAAGAAGAGACTGGATGGGGATAAGATTGAAAGAACAGAAACCAGTTAGGAGGTTGTGGTATTAATCCAGATGTATGACAATTGCAGCCAGAACTAGCGGAATTTAGTAAGAAAGAGGAAATTATGCAAATTTGAGAGACACAGAGACCTGATGACAAAGGACTTGATTAATTGATTCAGTAGGTGAGAGAGGGGGAAGAACTAAGAATAACTCAAGCCGCCTGTGATGTGATCAATTCTCTAAATCTAACAGAGTTTACAAGAAGTGCATAGGGTGAAATAATATATTACATTACACCACGGAAATGCAATCAGTAAAATCCAGACTGTGGGACATTCCACGCAACAAACCTCCCAAGCTCTTCAACAAACAGTCTGCAAGTGGGAAAAGTATGAAGATGGAAGGAAAAGCCTATACATCAGTGACTCTCAACCACAGGTGATTTTGTCTTTGACAGGACATTTGGCAGTTGGAGATATTTTTGGTGATCACACCTGGGGAGATGCTATTGGTAACTAGTGGACAGAAATCGAGAATTATCTGGTATGTGAGAGAGGGGGAAGGTGAGGTGAGAGAGGGGAAATTCATCTGATTTTACACAGAACAGTCCCTTACAACAATGATTGGACTAAGAATGTCAATACGATGAGGTTCAGAAACTGCCATAGATTACAAGGTAATTTAAGAGGCATATGAATCAACCGTGATTTATGGCCTTTTATATTAAAACATGTATAAAAATGACATTTATGAGAAATTTGAACATTGACTAGATATTTAATAAAAGTAAAAATTATTGTTATATTCTAGATGTGATGATAATGTTGTGATATTTAGTTTTCAAAAGTCCTTATTTCCTGAAATGTCTATGGAAATACTTATGAATTAGATTCTCTACCTAAGATTTGTTTCACAATAATGTGGGAGGAAAAACAGATAAGGACAATTGACAATTGATGTTTATTAGGACTGGGTGAGGGTACATGGGGGTTCGTTACATTATTCTGTCTTCTTTTGTGTATGTTTAAAAGTATGTGTGACAAAAATAACTCCAGCTTTCTGTTTTGCATCATACCATTTGTTAAAACAAAGAAATATAAATCATTAAATCTTTTTCTTGTTTAAATTCTTTCTCCTTTTTAAAAAATTTCATATAATGGCATATTTACTCCTTTATAATATTTCTTTGTTAGCAACAAATTGTTTTGAACATTTTCATATAATTAAATAATTTTTAAAACATTAAAATGCTTCATGCTATTTTACATTATATAGGTATTATTCATGTATTTTTGCTTTAAAACAAAGTAGTAAAATAATTATGCATGTGAGCATGACTCTTGTGAGGGGCTCTGATTATTTCCTCAAGATACATTCTTCGATATAGAATTACTGAATTAAATATACTAATGTACATCAAACTATTAGTATAACCTGCTGTCAAATTTCTGTCCTTATAATTATTATTGATTTATACTATGAAACTATTGTACTAAAGTGAACATTTTGTTACACACTTATCTCACTTATCTCTACATATTATCATTTTGTGAACTATTTTCTAATTAACTAAGTATAATGAAATTTTATTTTAAATTTTTTCTAGACTTTTTTTTAGCTATTGTTTTCTGGCAACTATAATTAATCATTGATGTTTTAAAATTATTCTGTTAGGCCCTTGAGTTCGAGACCAGCCTGGCCAAGATCAAGATAGCAAAATCCCATCTTTACTAACAATACAAAAAATTAGCTGGAAGTGGCACATGCCAGTAATCCCAGCTACTCATGGAGGCTGAGGCACGAGAATAGCTTGAACCTGGAGGGCAGAGGTTGCAGTTGAGCTGAGATCATGCCACTGCACTCCAGCCTGGGCAACAGAGTGAGATTCTGTCTCAAAAAATAAATAAATAAAAACAAACAAATAAATCAATAAATAAAAATAAATAAAGTAATTCTATTAGGCCTTTGAAATTGCCTCGGATATATAAAGAAATTTGGAGATAGTCCACATCTGTAAATTATTTTATCTTCACAGGTAAAAGGTTTCTCTCTATATTCTTTCAATTATCCTTAAGATTCCTTCATAAAAGTTTCAGTATTATTTTGGTAGATATGGTACATTTCTTGTTAAGTTTATTACTGAGAATTTTGTGTTTTGTTTTTATTGTGGATGAGATCTTTATAATTTTCTAACTGTCTATAACAATATATGAGAAATCTCCTGAATTTTTATATTATATTTCCTTTCTGGTTATTGACATTCACTATTTTTGTGTGATTTATGAGATTAAATACATTTTCTTGAATCTTTGAATGAGGCAAATCAATAATTTGAATTTAATAATAATTTGCAGCCATCTTTCTGATAGTTAGATAACTATTTTTTGGTTATAACAGATTTTCCAGAATCCACATATGGACAGCATTTCTGCTTCTTGTTTAATGCATAGTTCTTTTGCATGAACTTTTAAGAGATTTTGAAATTTAATAGATTAAGTAAAATGATTTCAGATAACAATACTCAATAGGCACAAAGACAATCAAATGAAAAAAAATTGAACCATGTTTATAATCTTCTAAAATCTGTATTCTTTACCCAAACTCTTTTCTCCTACAATGTGACGGTGATATACTATACACAATGAAAAATACTGAAACCTAAGACTGGAAGTGAGGAACATTATTTCTGGCAATAGTAAACATTTCTGGCTGGGGGTCGTGAAATAAACTGGCTTGGTGGGAGCGGAGATGTCTTCGGGGAAGTAAACTGTGCATCATGTAGGTGGAGGAAAGCAGGATAGATAAAGACGGCAAGAAGCCACTTGGAAAGTAGGTATTCTCAGATAATCGGCATCAGGATAACTGAAATCTACAACAATTCCCAGACCTCACTTTGTTATGCTCCAAGGAATACACATTCTGTGTTGCCTACGGTATATTTATATAGATTAGTATTTTTCTCAGCTTGAATTGCGAAATATGAGCCTCACAAATGGTAAGGTTTTCTAAAAGTCTGTATCTCTTAAAAACTTTAAACCTAGTAAGAACAGGTGAAAATACTTTTCACACAATGCTTTCTGGATAAATAAAAAAAAACTATTCACTTTCAGAAGCGTTTAAGTGTTATAAACTGATGTATACCAAGTAAATGCTAAATGAATGTCAAATGAAATATAAACTATGAATGGATGTCTTTATTTTTCTAAATAACAGGTATTCAAACACCTTTAATGTTTTTGTATCTTGGTCATATGCTTACATAAGGATCACAATGGTAAAATATCTAGGAGAAGAAAATTTTATACTAAATTTCCAGTTGAATTATTGCAACGGACATGTGCGAAGAGAATCAAATTTTTATAATATCTTGTTCAGTTACAGCCCTAATCAAGTCTGCAAATCATGGCTTTCTATGATGTAAGATCAATGATTAAGGGCCCATTTTGTTGTTAATATCCATTAGCACTGATGAGAGCCGAGCACATGTATCAGAGGCAGAATAGACTCTTTAAGAACTAAGAAACATTAAATATATTAAACAGATAAGATATTTAAAATGTCTAGACTTTGATAGCACTTTCTTCAAGATCATCATAAGCAGAATACTGAAAGGTGTTAGCAATCCAATCAATGGAGGGCACCCCTTTTCTCTAACCCAGCAGTGAGAGCAATTGCTCCTGAATGACAAAGAGGGAAGCTCTTCTGAAAATGCTATCATTTGGTTGTACCCAAAGCTCTTCTGCAAATACTGCCAACCACTTGTAGTCATTGAAGACTTTATAGCACTAGAAGAATAAATGAACATGAGTACCACATTGCTCTCCACCAACTTGTGCCTGGATCTGTCTCGGTTCTGCAGGTTATCTTTTGTATTGAGAAACTTGTTAGTGCTGCCCTCTGTTTTTCTGTTTTAGAAACAATTTGCAGGATCTGTTTATACTAGCAGGGAGAAAGATGTTTTGTTTGTAGGGGGCCGATGTACTAGGAATCCCTCATTTCAGTCCTATAGCTTCTACCTAGCTAATAACTATTAAGTAAAATTTTAAAAGAAACAATTTCAATCATGTCTATTTATTTCTTCCTAATTCTGTTTTCTTGTGAAACATCATGATGCCTGTCTGTGGAGCTAAGATGCTGAAGTGGTCACAACACTTTCCCTTCACATATTTATTTTACCAAAAATTACTTTGAAAGTCTAACTATGTGCAAGTCTAAAGATACCTTTTACTTTAAAACTCCCCCTGTTCACGTACAGAAAGATATTTTTTGCCAAGCTAGCTTAGAAAAGGCAATACTAGCAAATAAAAACCTAAATTAAGGAAGAGAGAGTAAATAAATTTTTAATCATACAAAATTTAATACTTATGTTAAGGAACAAAATATTAAAAGTCATTTTATACAGAGTGAATTTATCTCAGAGCTGAATTCAAAGTTGGGCAGCTTTGAGTGATATGATAATCATGTTTTCCACCTTCAGTTGTACTAGGGGATTGAAATTTATATACTCAATAACTAGAAAAGAATCGTAAAGGATCAGACTGGAGGAACCTGTCTCCCTCCATTTTTTGCTGTCATTCCCACAGTGATTTTAATATTTTTCCTATGTCTTTGCCGATTTCTTCTGCCAAACATTGTTTGCAAATGCAGGCTGTTTTGAAATGAGTACTATAAACTGCATGTTTCTTAGCATATACACACATTTTCCAGGTACTACAAGGAAATCTTGAACAACAAAAAATGAAAACATAGAATGGCCAAGTCTCCTGGCAGTTCTAAACTTTACTAAACAGACTTATTTTACGTCTTACATTTAAACTATTTTTATCACTTAACTCAAGGTTTTTATCTTTCTGAAAGATAAAGGAAAAGAGAATCTTTCACAAATCAAACTAACATCACGTTTTCTTTATTTGTGGTTTTCAAATGTTTTGGGCAAAATTCCAGAAACACTTATGGATTTTATGCATTTAATTCATGTTAAACTGGACTAGTGATTAATACAGTATGCTTTAGATTTTCTTTTTCCTCTGAATAGTGGCCAGGAATATTGTTAATTTATTGAATTCTTTGTAGAAAGTGATGTGTGCATTATGTGGAAACAGTAAGGTAGCTACAATGTGTCACATAAATAGATTCAATACCTTATGAAAAAAGTATAAAACTTAAGGATAACTGGTCTTTTCTTGGATCAGATCAGAGATGTGATAAATGTTTCTTCTCGTTCAATGATTATGGCATAATTGAAAGAGAAACAAGGCAGTGAGTGGCTCTAGCTTTGAAGCCATTTCTGCAGCTGTATATGAACTACTGTAGGCAGCTCTTTCATTTGTCTTTTTAAAAATGAAATATAGTCATGCATGTGATGATATTTGTCTTTTTAAAATTGGAGTTTGAAAAATAAATTGTTATAACCATTTCAGTTAAAGAAATACCCATTTGTAGTCATTTACTTTATCAATAAACTGCAGTTTGGGCACTTACATGAAACTGAAATATTCTGTTTTACTTTTAATGACTATTACAGATGATTTAGTAGGAACATACATCTTCTATTACATATTACTTATAATTATAAAATGACAGTGCCTCAATTCTATTCTACACCATATGTATTTATTTTGTGAAATACAAATATTTTCTTCTGATGAATGAATTAAAAATGTGAAAATTGTAACAGCTTTAAACAATATCATGCCTTTTGGAGGTTGTGATTCCTATACATTTTTCGTGAGCCACCATTTTCGTAGGTGTCTGTCACAAAGCTAGCACATTTTTTTTGAAGTTAGGTAAAATGAGGACGTTTGAATTATGAAAAGTTTGTCACATACTTTTCAGTGGAATCCTGTCTTCCCCCATGCCCCTTCACTGAACAACGTTAACCACATATGATATTCAAGTGATTCACCACTGTTAGTCACACATACTTCACAGTGTTTTTGCTAGCAGAAATGTATTGAACTACCCATGTGGTTGGATGGGTCTTCATTGTAATACCTGCTAAGTAGTTGACTTGTGCTGTCTTGCAATCTCTTCTGATCAATCTTTCACTGAATAAACAAATTTCACTATAGAAAACCTCAGTCCTAAACAACATTTGCAATTACAACCGAAATAACTAGCAAACCATTCCAAGCAAAATGCCAGGTACTTGTTAATATCTTGTGCAAGAATTCATTACGTAAGCCATTGTTATACATGTTATGGAGCAAGAGGTTTCTCCTCCTACCTGTGAAGCTAACAAAACTATCAGAATATTTGTAAAATGTCACAATTTTAGAGATATGACCCAGTTAAAAGTATTATCAGTATCACAGGTAATTTACGATCAAAATTTTTGTGAATGAATGACTAATGGGAAAAAGGGATTGGCCAAACTTGAAAAGGTGCTTTTTAGAAAGAAACTCTATCTTTTAAGATTCTGTTATATACTGAACTGCTGATCAACTTATTACATAAATAATCAGCACATATTCAAACCAAGTTTCTATGATTCTGTATAATCAATCAACACAAAAACAATTATGAAAGGAGTAGGCCATGATTGAGCTGTCATTTCAGTGCCGCCACAATTGTTCCTGATGGTCGTGCCTGCCCTAATTCAGGGGGTGCCATTCCTTTCCTGGTTTCTGGGTATACAGCAATCCTTCCTCCCTATTTCAGACTTTTGGAAGTACCCAAATGGAAAGGCTTTATAAGGCTGCCTTGACTAAATTCTATTATTACTTAGGACTACCCAATAAATTTGTATTTTCTTTCTGATAAGGCAGATATTTTAACCCCCTTTATAGGATTAAGTTAAGCATTAGCATTAACTACATTTCAGTTTATTAAGTCTATGTTTTAAAATTTATATGTAAGTTTAAAAAATTTATTGAAATACTGTATCATTTGAATATTTGGCAGTGAGGCTTTAGTAATGAAGAATGCAGTGAGGTTTTAAAAAGTTTAAATTGGCAGTCTAGACTTAATAATGTTCGCCTGCATTGAGTGGACTTCATTGTTTTACACAAAGTCTGAACTTTGCTAATACTTCTCTTTGGGCTACTTTTCTTTCTCATTGAAAAACATAACTTAAACACTGGAGTGACACTGTGTTAACATTAAGAAAAAAATCTATGCTGCCCAGAATCTTCATCAAAAAACTGAAAAGATGTCAGTACATTTAGAGGGCAAAAGAGTGAAATTTGAGAAAAAAAATATGGTTGCAGAAAAGCTCTAGAGGTTATCTTTCGGCTCCATCCTGCTGGCTTCAGGCAAACTTTACCTCAACTATTGTAGGCAGATGGGTATCTGGACTGTCTTTAAAGATCTTGAGGGAAGCAATTCCATAATCTCTTAATATCCTTCTTTATATCTAATCTTTTTGCTCATTTAATTTAGTTTATCTTCAGCAGACATGGATAATGTTACCCTTTACAATATAATTCATCATAACCTTGATAATTGAGATATTATTTATATATGAAAAAGTTTTCTCAGACAGAAAAGAATATTATAATTTTAAATGGAGACTTTAACATTAATTGTCAACGTAAGAGAAACATAAACTTATAAATTTTTAGAACAATTGGAGCCAAAGATAAAAACTGTTTTTTAATGAGAAGATAATGCTATCTTTGGAAGGGCCTCTAACTACTTTTCTTTATTGAAGAAAAGTTCTACTTCCAAACATGGATGGAATCTTTGAACAATCCTAAGTTCTGAGATGTGTAAAATTCTGGCGTTCATATTTAGTATTTAGTACTCTTTGCACTGCAGGTTTGTAACAAATTTATAACTCCACTTACACATTGTCACTCTTCTAATTATTGTTAGCAGATAAATGTGGACCAAACAATATTAATTTTTTCAAGGTTTGAAATTGAGGAACTTTATATTTTCATCTTTCCCAAATTTTCCTGTAATTGTAACAAAGACACACTAATTTTGCAATTTTAAACATGACTATAAAATAAAGGCATGTAAAAATTATATGTAAATTAGTGTGGTCTTTTTCTAAGAAGTTAAGCTAGTAGACTGCATGGTTTTTTTTTTTTTCAGTTATAATAAAACTCTTTATTTGAAACTGTCATGTCTCATTTCTTTAGCACTGGGCCAGCCGGACAATAGAAATGTTTTACTTTCTTTTGTTGTAGTGTCAACATTGGTTTTTGTGTATTCTGTTGAAAGGCATCTTTTAATATTAAGCAATGCTTAGTTTGCTTCAGTTTACAATGGAAAACAGATTTTCTCAAATATAGGTACTTCCCAACATGTATAAAAATTTTTCATAAGAGTTTGTGTAATCTGTTGAATTCTGGTTTTTAGCATCATCATGTTTAGATTTTTGAACTATATTGCATGGTATTTCAGCAGCAGATTATTTGTAATTCTGCATGCATACTAGCTTCTTTTTGTTTAAGAATTTGGTCTTTAAATACAGAATTTGTGAAATGTGTTCAGTCCATATCTTTTGTGTTTGTAGAACCATCTTGGCATAGAAAAATAAGCCAAATGTCCTGTGCCATTTAAATTTCCCAAAGATAAAGTTTCTCTGAGAGTGAGTTATTCAAATTATAAATTTGTATAACTAGTGCAAAAACTATTGCAAAGACATTTAAAAAATTCTGACGGATAAAATACCAACCAAAAAAAAAAGCCATGTTTTTGATTGGATTTTCACTGGTGACAGGTGTTAAGTTACTAGAATTACAAGCATTATTTTCAATCCATTATGTGTATGCATGCATATATGTGTGTGTATGTATATACATATATGTCATCGGCATTGTGCCATATAAAAACTATGAATCTCTGAGTAGTAGAGCAGACTAATAACTGGGTTTCCAAATCAAGCAAAGCATCAAAATATCAGTAGTTCAAATTATAGGAGCATATCCAGCAGAAATTCTTCATTATTCTCTTTATGGTGTGTTTCATTGCTAACTTTTTAGCTCAAAGAAATGCCTCATGAATGATACTGTGAACACATGTAAAGTCTCTGGCCTCTGTCCTAGTAAGACATTGCTGCCTTAGATTGAAGTTTCATACTACTGCAGGAGCAATGCTCTTATTCATGCTCATCAATTACATTATTATGTTCATCTCTTCAGGATTTTTCTCACAAAATAAATAATGTTCTGAACTTGTGCCTGTCATGGTACCAAGGACTTAAAGTCCTTTGGAGACGTCAACATTCTCATCTACAGCATGAATCATATTGCTTCCTAGGTGTTAATATTTAAATTTGGACTTTCATCAACTGTAATAGATAGCTCAGACTAATTTGTCCTGTAGTTCTCAAGTCTGTCTTCTACACTTTGAACTCCATTTTCAGCTACACTTGTATTCGCAAATACTTGTTTCTATTTGGGGCTTATAATTTCTGCTATCCTCCATAGACACTTCTTTATGAACTTATCAGCTGTAAAAGGCTTTGATGTCAGAGCCATTTTTTTTTTCAGTTAATACACTTTTGCATTTTACTACAGCACCGCCACTTTATTTGCATTTCAAAATAAGTCCTGTTTAAATATCAGTCTTTTTCAGTTAATTAAACATTTTACCATACATTTTTTCATGAGTTGGTCAGAATTTTTTTATATAAGCAAATTAAGTGGTAATCTTTTGACATAGACATGATACCTTGGCATATTAAACACTTAGAATATTCAACACTTCCACAAATAAATATACATTCTCATTTTTCATAAAACATGGGCCCTCTTGCTTTATCTTATGTTTCCTGCAGAGCCATGCATACAAGACAAATTTCCTTCCATTTTACTGGACGAAAAATAACAGCATGAGCACTATGATAAAAAAATACCTAATACTTGACCTCAGTGGCAAAGAGAAAATGGGGGATGGTGGGGACCAAGCAACTGAAGAGATTATATGCCACTTAAGAGGATGAGCTACAACCCATTTTTAGCTCATTGATGCTACATAAGAATTTCTGCATGGTTATTTAGGTGAACCTAATATATGGAGCTGTATGTGAAATATCTTGCCAATAGCAGAGTAGACTAAACACAAAATACCCAGATGGCAAATATGGCCCAAGGACCACAAGTTGGTGATTCTGCTTTAATACCTTTTTTTTTTTTTTTTTTTGAGACCGAGTCTGGCTCTGTCGCCCAGGCTGGAGTGCAGTGGCGCGATCTCGGTTCACTGCGAGTTCCGCCTCCCGGGTTCAAGTCATTCTCCTGCTTCAGCCTGCCGAGTAGCTGGGACTACAGGCACCCGCCACCTCGCCCGGCTAATTTTCTTTTATTATTTTTTCTTTTTTGTATTTTTAGTAAAGATGGGGTTTCACTGTGTTAGCCAGGAATACATTTTTTTTTTTTTCATAACAGAATTACAAGCTTTACCACCCAACTTCACCACTAGGCTTTTCTCCAAAAAGCAACTCATAATTAAAAAGAGAATGATACAGTCTTTAGAGAGTGAATATTTTGCTTTTGTTGATGATACACAAAAAGAATCTTCTGTATACTTTCAAGAAAGTTTTGAAAATGTTTTGAATTTGTGAGGATAGCAAGTATGCACTCTGGAGTCTAATGACCTTGGGTATATAAACCTTTTGTGTCTATAATCTCACCAGTAATATGGGGAAACAATGGTTCCTACTAATGTGACTATTGTAGGAATTAAATGAATAAACATGTGACAATTCTAGTATACCTCCCTCCCACTAAAAGACTAGACTTTATTTTTAAAAGTAGTTTTAGCTTCACAGCAAAATCGAGCAGCAAGTACGGAGAGTTACAAATATTCTCTTACTTGACACATGCACAGACTCCCCCACTATGAATATCCCAAAGCAGAATGGTACATTGGTTACAATGAATAAATCTACATTGACAGATCATTATCACCAAACGTCCATGGTTTACATTAGGGTTCACTGTTGCTGTTGTGCATTTTATGGATTTGAACAAATGTATAATAACGTGTATGTACCATTATAGTATCACACAAAATAGTTTCACTTCCCTAAGCATCTTCTGCGTTCTGTCCCTCACTCCTCTCTAACTGCTGGCAACCATTAACATTTTTATGTTTCCAAAGTTTTACCTTTTCCAGATACTCATATAGTTGGAATCATACGGTATGTACCCTTTTCAGATCAACTTTCTCACATAGTTATAAGCATTTACGTTTTCTCTATGTCTTTTTATGGCTTTCTAGCTCATTTCTTTTTAGTGCTGAAAAATGTTGCATTGTCTGGATGTACGACAGTTTTCTGTTCACTTCCCGAAGGACATCTTGGTTGCTTCCATGTTTGGGCAGTTATGAATAAAGCTACTATAAACTCCCATATACAGGTTTTTCTATGTGGACATGTTTTCAACTCATCCGGTTTTAATTTTAATGAAGTTCAGTTAATCAATTTTTCTTCCAAGCATTGTGCCTTTGTTGTTTGCTTTCTGAAAAGTCATCACTACGTCCAAAGTCATCTAAATATTATTCCATGTTGTCTTCTGGAAGTTTTACTGTTTTGTGTTTTACATTGAGGTACAAGATCTATTTTGGGTTAAGTTTTGTGAGAGATGTGCATGTGTGTGGATTCAATTCTTTTGTTTTGCATGTAGGTGTCCAGTTGTTTTAACATCATTTGTTGAAAAGATTACTTTTTTATTCATTGTATTGCTTTTGATCCTCTGTGGAAGTTCAGTTGATTATATTTGTGTGGGTCTATTTCCAGGCTTTCTATTCTGTCTCATCGACCTATTTGTCTATACTTTCACCAATACCACACTGTCTTGTGCGCAGGAGCTTTAGAGTAAGTCTTGAAGTAGATGGTGTCAGACCTCCTACTTTATTCTTCTCCTTAAATATTGTTGCTAATCTAGGTCTTCTGCTTCCACATATGAATTGTAGAGTTCAGTTTGTCAATATACACAAAATAACTTGCTGAAATTTTGTTTGGAATTGTGTTAAACTTATAAATTAAGTTGAGAAGAATTTAGATCTTGACATTATTGAGTTTTCCTATCTATGAATGGGGAATATTTCTCCATTTATTTAGGTCTTCTTTGATTTCTTGCATAAAAGTCTTTAATTTTCTCATACAGATATTGTACATATTTTGTTAGACTTATATCTGCCTGAAAATTTTAGTAAGCAATAGCTATTCTTATTAAAATAATAAAAATAATATCATCACCTGAAAGTGACATATTCCCATTGATCCATTTTAAGGTGGCAATACTGATTTACATAAGCATGTTTCAAAAAATCAGCACTCAGTGGTGAGTACATGGGTATTTGTAATAACATCCATATTTTTGTCATGCTTAAATATTAAATACATAAATAGATGTAAATATGTATATAATTTTTAAGTTGCACAACTTGACTGTCATTGCATAGTATAGACCAAAGCCATACATCTTAGTTTTAAATCCAGGCTTTATAATCTACTAATCATTTAAGCTGGGGCATTTTACTTAACCTTTTTGGCTCTAAACTTTGTAGCTATCAAATAATAATAATAATACATTAGCTTATTTGGTTGCTGAAAATTCAATGTATAAAACAATGCCTTATACACAGTTTATAACATATGACTATTAAATATTATACTCTTTTAGTCACTTCTTAAAACAAATGGATTATTTTTCTAAAAATAAAGTATATATATAATTTCAGATAGGAAAGCAATATATGTTCACCACAAAAACTGTAAAATAATATAAGGAAACATAAATAAATGTCCTGATGATCCTGACACATAGAGATAACCACTATTTACATTTCACTATCTTTATTTATGGTTTTTTAAAAATTAATGTCTTTTCTTTGGTTTTATTTTACATAGTTGTGTTCCTATTATATTTACAATCTGGCACCCTGGCATTTGTTTTTCACTTAGCATAATGACAAGAATTTGTCCATTAAAAAGAAATATTGTTTAAGTAGATGGGAAACATTCCACTCAATAATTTTTTTTTTTTCCTAACAATCATTGACCATTTAGATTGTGTCACAATTGTGTTACTCTCAATAATATTCATAAACATCTTTAAACAAAGCTTATTTCCTTAGGATATGTGATAATGAAAAAATTAAAAACAATTTATATTACATAAACATGTATATTAATGAAATCAATCAAATAAAACTGATTATGCAGGTACACTGTAAGTTGAAAGTAGGGAGGCTTTATATAAAGATAAAATGAATAATTTTACCTTCACTCAGTGCAGAACACTTGCACATATGAAGTTATTAAACCTCTAACAGTCAAACCTCCCAAAGACTCAATAACCTATATTCAAATATGCACGCATCTTCAATTTCATGAACTGTACATGAGCATTAATATCATAAAAGAGTACATACTCTGTGATTCCAACTATAATGACAATCCACAAAAGGCAAAACTTTGGAAACAATAAACATATTAATGGTTGCCTATAACATCTGTATGTTATAGCCTCATAAAGAATAATACCTATTTAGGGGAAAATATACTCTGTTTTTATGTCTAACTTGAGGTATTCTTGAAGTAATGTTGGATATAAGTTGGAAGAGATCCTAGAACCCCATTCCAGGCTTCTCATACTTTTTACTACCAAACAGTCCTTAGGTTGTCTCTGACTTCTCCTATCTACTTCTCAAATTCATTTCCTGTAGTATGGGTTTTCTCACACACCAAGTTATACTATGGGGTAAATATTGGTCTCATTTAAAATTAATCAAAGAAATTAAGCGTTTTATCACTGTTTTTGGGCAGTATAAGATTACCAACATGATACCAATGAGTGATAAAATTCCAGCCAAAGACAAAGAAACTGATGCATTATAACTTATGCAGCATTATGTTTAGAAATGTAAACTTTCATTGGGATACCTGAACAACTAAAATTATTTCAAAGTACCAACTACTCATTCAACAAATAGGCCATCTGGTACTCAGAAAGGACAAATACCTTGAACAAAACCACATCTCTTGGCTTCTACTTTGATACATGATCGATTCCCCATGTTGATTTTTTTGATAATTTAAATGAACTTTAATTTAGTTATTTATAACAATTAACAAATTGTAGTGAAATAAATTATAATGAAAGGAAAAGAAGAAAAACAAGTTAATAGGTAAATTACAGGTAATATTGATTTTATAAATCTAGTGCACATCACTGTTACAGATGTTAGTTTTATGCCATTCTGCTTTAGCAAAAATGTTTTTATTTGTATATACGTGTGAATCTGTTAAGATTCATTTATTTTTATATAAAGAGGGTGCTTTTCTTTTGAATCACCCATTCATAAATGATATGAATAGAAAGTGAAAAACCTTGGGCTGATCCTTATGATAGACATCAATTTTGGAAAATGCTAAATCCATTATTGGTTCCTAATTACCAATATCCTACAACAACAAAGACCAGTCTTAGAGAGCCATAGAATCTTCCCAACCAAATCTGTGATATCAGTGCAATGAATCAAGAGTGAGCTGTGAGCCTTTTAAGTGCTTAGCATTTGATGTTTAAACAGTAAAATTAAGGTAGAGTTCTTAAGGTCAGTAGTTTTACTGAAGAGGGTAGGGAAGGGACACATTGGCATTCCCAAAGATCCAAAAATTAGGGGTTGGCTTCATCCCTTTCCAAAGAGTGAGAAGTATACGAAATTCCTTCAAAGTAGACTTTACACAAAGCACTAACATTTAACCTAAATACATTTATCTTTTAGTACATCAAGTTCTTAATTGCCAAGCATATATTACCAAACTGAAATTGAAGACAAATGAATATTTTATGTGCAGTCTCCAAAGGGATAAGAATTAAAAATTAAATTAAAGGCACTTGCCAATGTTTTAATTTGCCTGTTAAAAAAGCAAACACAAATATTTGATGCTGACTATATTTAAATTCTTCAAATCTAACTCAGTCAATCACAGTAGCAGTAATTTGTAACTAAATAGGATTTTCTTGAATCTTACAGGGAAAGAATGTTGACGCCAACAACAACACAACGGCAACTGTTTTCTACTTATTATTTTACTCTCACTTTTCTGTCATTGGGAATACTGTTGGGGAGCAAGAATAACTAACACTTTTTGAATATTTATTATGTGTCTTGCATTCTTTTGAGTACTTCCTATGCATTAGTAGGTACTATAATCATTCCCATTTTATATGACAAAAACCTGAGGCACCAACAGATTAAGTGATTTGTGCAGGATCACACAGCTAATAATAAGTAACAGTCTTATTATTATATAAGGAAGATGAAACCCTTCCTTATAATATTGACACAATGCTGTAATGCAGTAAAGCCTTAAAGCATATTATATCTTGTCATGTCAAGTAGGTTGACAATTTTTGACTCATTTCCGATTGGCTTGGAATATGTCATCACACACCCAGCAATATTTTTATATCCCAAAGATAAAATAAAGATTAGATTTAATTATATAGCGGCCCTCTAAACATTACTTCCACCAAAGAGAAAAACTAATTTTTCTTTTAAAACATCAGCAAGAATGCTAAAAAATAATAGGTTATACTACTTTGTTTAATTCCCCTTTATGGGAAATTAAATCAAGTTGTGCTAAGTCCATATAACATAAAGCTGTTATCCGTGGGTTGCTTTGAATTTTCTTTAAATTCCTTCCACAGCACTGTATTTATCCCAAGTAAGTAAATCCTTTTAAACCCCTATTTTGTGGCTATCTGCCATGTGCTCTTATTACCAAAGGGTAAACCTAATGTTTAACTATGTCCTTCTATTTGCCTTAAAGAAAAGAAAACCCTAATACGTCAATTACAGCCAGCTCTCAATTATCTGTTGTCACGGGACAAAGACCACAACAGCAAGGATAATTTAAATCCATGAATAATTAGAAAGTCTAATTTTGCCATTATTTTTATTCTTCCCTGTAAGAAATCTTTCTTGTTTGAACTGAAAATAGGTAGAAAAAAAATAAACTCAATCAAATATTATGGTTTTTTTTTAAAGTCTCTGATATAGACTAGTGAAAAGGTTAATGGGGAGAGAAATCTATCCAGAAGCATCCAAAAACTGAGTGAAGAAAGTAATCGGTATGTAAAAACCCCCATTATTCATTCATTACGTAAGAGATTCTCAGGTGAATTTAGGGGTATATGAATTTTCCGAGAAAGAAGCCATACCCTCAAATTTGAAAAGTTTTAGATTTATTTCTTTCTTTTATCGGATCTGATCAGCTCACCAGTCACTGGGCTGATGCCATCCCATATTCCAGTGATATTAGCACCTCCATTGACATCTGGCAGGATGCCTTCTGTCAGGAGCCTTATAGCCAATCAGAGTTGATGATATTGTATTAATGGTTCCGTAATAAAATGAAAAAGATGGCCTTCATTTTGATGAAAGCTGTAAAGTAGCTATTGTGCTTGTTTGGTATTGCAAGGCCCAAATGTATTATTTATGTAATTTTTCTTTTGAAAGAAAAACTGAAAGAGCAGATTTCATTTTATAGCATTCAGTCAAAGCTATTGTCTCATGAATGTGAACATTTCTGCATTTTATTTCCTCAGAGTGTAGAAGGCATTTTTTAGAGATCATCTAAGTGGGGATTTAAAAATTTAAAAACTGCTTTTAAAATAGGTAGGCCCTAATGACTGGATCTATTGTTCATACTGGTAGATGAGCTAAATCAACACTTGCCACACGAGAACTTGCACTTAGTTGGAGGTATAATTTCCAAGGTCTTAGCTAGTCATTAAGACTTCCTGTTTGCCTGTTTTAAATAAAGAGAAAAAAATCAGTAATTTTATCATAGAGTAATTTATCAGGAACAAATGTACAAAACAATAAAATATACTTTTAAAATACGAAATCTATTTTGTCTAAGTACTTCATTCTGTACTTTTTATATAGGAGTTTCAGTCTGCAGAAACATGATTATACTAAAGGAAAGTAAGTAGAAAATAATCCACTTATAGGAAAAAAAAAAGGAAACCAAATTTTAATGAAAAAGCAGATTTAAAATAATAACATGATATAATAACTTCTTGGTAATTTTATTCAAGTATCCAATATCTAATTTGAACTTCATAGAAAGTGCAAAATTAGTACAGGTTGAGTAGCCCTTGTCCGAAATGCTCAAGACCAAAAATGTTTCAAATTTTGATTTTTTTTTTGGATTGTGGAATATTTGCATATATATAATGAGATTATCTTGGGGATGAAGCTCAAGTCTAAACAGGAATATATTTCATATATACTTTATAGCCTAAAGAAAATTGTATTCAGCATTTTAAATAATTGTGTGCATTAAACAAATCTTAGGTACTTATGAGTAGAATTTCTACTTCTGGTATCATGTTGGCACTCAAAAATTTCAGATTTTGGAGCATTTCAGTTTGTGTTTTGGGATAAGGGATACTCACTCTGTATTAACAAAGTAGGCAAAATTATAGAGGTAGTCAAAGATCAGTGGTTGCCAGGAGCTATAGAGAGGGATGAATAGGCAGAGTATTTTTAGGGCATTGAAACTACTCTGTATGATACTACAATGGTGAATAAGTGTCATTATGCATTTGGCTAAACCCATAGACTATATAACACCAAGAGTGAACCCTAATGTAAACTATCAACTTTGGGTGACAATGATCTGTCAATGTAGGTTCATGCGATGTAATCAATGAGCATGTACGGGAGCAGGGAATAAATGGGAAATCTGTAACTTCTCAATTTTTCTGTGAAGCTAAAACTGCTCTAAAGAAAGGCTTAAAATGTTTATTGCGGCACTATTCACAATATCAAAGACTTGGAATCAACCCAAATGTCCATCAGTGACAGACTGGATTAAGAAAATGTGGCACATATACACCATGGAATACTATGCAGCCATAAAAATGGATGAGTTTGTGTCCTTTGTAGGGACATGGATGCAGCTGGAAACCATCATTCTTAGCAAACTATCACAAGAACAGAAAACCAAACACCGCATGTTCTCACTCATAGGTGGGAACTGAACAATGAGATCACTTGGACTCGGGAAGGGGAACATCACACACCGGGGCCTGTCCTGGGGAGAGGGGAGGGGGGAGGGATTGCATTGGGAGTTATACCTGATGTAAATGACGAGTTGATGGGTGCAGCACACCAACATGGCACAAGTATACATATGTAACAAACCTGCACGTTATGCACATGTACCCTACAACTTAAAGTATAATAATAATAAATAAAATAAAATAAAATAAAATTTTAAAGTGGACATAAAAAAAAGAAAATAAGACTATGAAATGTGATTATAATCACGCTTACAAAAATATTTTCTTTGAAAGCATAATTATACTAACATTTCTGTGATAAAAATAAATAAATTTTAAAATTAAAAAAAAAAAGGCTTAAAAATAGAGATATGCCATATCTTCATTCTTGGCCAATGATCTTGTTTCTTATTGTACTAAGAAAATAGGAGTGAGGAAGATAATTTTACCCTGTTCCCTCTACCATGTTTACCCACTGTTGTCTGAATGTTTGTGTCTTCCCAAAATTCATACGTTGGAACTTAATCCCCATTATGATAGTATTAACAGATGGAGGCTTTAGGAGGTGATTAGGAGCCCTTATGAATGGGATTAGTGTCCTTATAAAAGAGGCCTGGGAAAGTTTATTTGCCCCTTCTGCCCTTTGAGGACACATAAAAGGTGCTATACATGAGGAACAGGCCCTCATCAGACACCAAATTTTCCTTTAACTTGATCTTAGACTTCCCGGTCTCCAGAACTGTGAGCAATAAATTTGTGTTCATAAATTATGCAATCTAAAATACTTCGTTTTGACAGTCTTAAGAGACTAAGACCTTTACTTACCTGCATCTGTGTTTATCTACTCTGTTTTCTCACCTCTGCCATAAATGAACTATTTAGTGCTCCTAACTAAGGACAATCTTCTTGTACAATAAATCTTATGCATTCTTGCTTACGCAACACTATCACTTTAGTAATTATCCCTTCTATTGCTGGTATCAATTAGCATTTTTCTTTCTACTTGCTGTTATTCCTCCCATTAAAAAAACAAAAACTCCTTCTTGATCTCCTTTGCACTCTAGTTATCATCCCTCTCTTTTCTTCGATTTATATTAAAATTAATCAGAAGCGTTGTCTATAAATAACCAGTCTCCAGTTCTTCTAGCACAAGTTTCTCTTGAATCCATTCCATTTTTTTGGATACTCATTACTCCACCAGAAGTGTCCTTTTCTTTGTCAATAATGAGTGCCATGTTTCTAAATTCAATGCTAAATTTTCAGTCCTCCTCTTATTTGATTAGTCAGCAACATTTGACACAGTTGAACCTTAAAAATTTCTACTTTTTGGGTTTTTTTTTTTTTTTTTTTGCCCTTGCCTAAGGATTGTTCTTTTCAGTTTCCTTTTCTGATTCTTCATCACTTCATAACATTGGTGTGTCTCAGAGCTTATACCTTTTCTCCTTTATATTTCAGCCCTTATATCTTTTCTTCTTTCTATCTACAATCATTCTTTTGGTTTTATCCAGTATTGTGGTTTTACAATTTTATTCTCAGATGGGGTCTCACTATGTTGCCCAGGTTGGTCTTGAACTCTTGAGTTAAGTGATTCTCCTGCCTCAGCTGCTGGAGTAGTTGGAATTACAGGCATGCACCATCACTAGTATTATGGTTTCAAGTGACATTTATAACCTAGAACCTTCCAGCCTCAACTTTGACCCTATATTCCAACGCTGAATA
Organism: Macaca fascicularis; assembly: GCF_037993035.2. Taxonomy (NCBI): domain Eukaryota; kingdom Metazoa; phylum Chordata; class Mammalia; order Primates; family Cercopithecidae; genus Macaca; species Macaca fascicularis. The sequence goes on from NC_088385.1 coordinate 19,510,527, forward strand.
TACAAGTACTTATTTGAAATCTACATTTAGATGGGTAATAGTTATCACTCAAACTTAGCATGTGCAAAACCACTGAAGCCAGTTCCCTCTAGTCTTTACCATCTCAGAGAATGGCAACACCATTCTTCTGGTTGTTTAACCCTAAAGTCTTCTACTCATTTGTGCACATCCACCAACGAACTGATTAGCAAATACCAACACTCGACTTTTAGAAGATATTCAGAATCTGATGACAATCACAATACTTTCATCACTACTACTTTAATCAAAGCCGATATTATTTCTCACTTGGAATATTGCAATAGCTTCCTCTTCAACCTTTTCTCTCCACTTCTGTCTTACTCTTCTTAAGTCTATTTTTAAGAAATTACACAGAGTAATTGAATGAAAAGAAAAGGAAGTTCGTGTAACAAGTCTCCTTAAAGCCCTTCAATAGCTTCCTGTATCACTTGGAATAAAAGCCAAATCCTTCTCATAGCCCTTGGCATACACAGTGTCACTTCATTGTCTTTTTACTCTCAGGTGTTGCTACTCTCCTGCTTATTCACTTTGTGCCAGCCATCCTGTCCTCCAGCTTGTTTCTTGAACACAACAGGCATGCCCTGCCTCAGGGTATTTTCATAGACCATTCTCTTCAGTGGTAGAAGGATACATTTAAATTTTGGAGTTCCTCCACATGGCTCCCTAATCCTTGCCTCTTCCTTTTTCCTCACAGTTACATCTAAGTGTTTTGAGGAGCGTTAGCTTACATTGTATTGGGTTAAATGCACAGAATGTGCACCTTGCTTTGGTGTCATCATTACCTGCTTTAGTATCTGGGATTTCAACATGTGAATATTAGGAGGACATGAACATTCAGACCATAGTAGGGCCGTGAGAGAAACATGTTCATAATTAAATGGAATAAAACCATCAGTTTTACTCAGGGGTAGGCTTTCAAGAAGAGATCATTCTTAGACCTTGTAAACATAAGCATTTCTGTGAGTACATTTCTATTATTCAGCAAATTTTTAATTTTACTCTGAATTTATTATAATTTGAAGAACTTCTATAGACAGGCTTCTGTCCATAATTAAATTAATGTAATGTTTCAGAAGAGTTACTTGAAAAGTTTTGATCTCATAGTTGTATTCACAGTAGGTACCTAGGTCGTATAAGCAACTACGGGTCCTTTGTTCCAGTTAAATCCCTGAATTAGAACCAGGAATGAATGCACAGCCATCTTTACCTGATTATCATTGGTAAACCATTTCTGGCTATTTAAGATAAGTTTTCCAAAAGCACTTGTAATGTCTCTTGATCCTAGCCTGATGATTAAGAATGAGAAGCCGAATATTGTCTAAAACTTGATTTAATTAAAGGCTTTCAGTAATATCTATTGAAGTTTAAGAAATATTGTTGATTAATGCAGAGTTATAGGGATAGAGAAGATAACATTTCTTTGGTGAACTTAGCATAAGCCATCTATAGGCTCTCATATATTATGCACACGACATGGTCATCTTTTCAATTAAATGGAAAAGAGATCCATTAGGTTGTATGACAAATATTTATTCATCCCCAACTGAATGCTGCAAGAGGAGTAAAGATAGAAAGTAGTATCAGAATGCATCATAGAATCCACACCACTCAGTCCATGTTGTTAAGCATTTAAGGTTTACACAGAGCAGCAGTGTGCTGCAGCAGTCACATTCCAAAGTGATTTTTCTGCAATCAGAGTTTCATTCATTACCCAATTTTCATGCAACTCCCCTGGCATTTGAAATATGTTTCAAGGTAGACTCCCCAAGGGCTTTTCCCCTCCCATAATAACTGATCTGCAGTGTCCAAAGATAGATCTAAATATCTTTGGTGCAAATTACTTGAGGCCTGCAGAGCATGATTCTCTGTCATCTTCATCACATTTCACACCTACAGAACTGATAACAGATTAATATCTAGGCTGAAAATATTTCATCAGCGTCTCTGGCTAAGGCACCTTGCATTATTTTATCTGGGGGCACCAATAAAAGGAGGAGGGGGCCTAGAAAGAAAAAATTTATTTGCACTCAGAGAGGAGAGAAAAAAAGAATTTCCTCTAGTATTATGAGAAAGGCGACAAAGCTGGTCCTGGCAAAGTTCTCTGCTCCGATTATGTATACACTTTTATTCAATCATTGTATCGCTCCATGTCTGACATTTGGTCAATAGTGCAATCTACCACCGATCAGAATAAAACAGCCACCCCAGAGCACCTTGGAATTTCATTAGTTTCCTTTCAATGTAGTCCTTATAACTAGATGTTTATTTGGAAACACAAATTTAAAGTTCAATTCTGTGCCCTGTCAATATTAGTAAAAAGTCAAGGATCCTAGATGTTACTGTAAACCTGTTTTTTCTTTTTTATTTATTTATAAAAAAGAGTTGAAGGAGGGACAGTAGAGCATAAAAACAGTTACTAAAATTAAAATTTAAAATAAAAAATGATTGAAAGCAAATTTTACTCATATGGAAGATATATTTCTTTAATATTCTAGGTTATGATAAATGCAGAAATGAGAAAGTACCCAGAAAATATTTTTACATGTGCATTCAGTATTTGTATATTATAAAGTATGTGAAAGTGAAGCTTAGTGGGAAAATAGTATTCTCAATACATAAAATATCGTTAATTACAAGGAGGGAGCACGAGGTGGTGGAAGGAAATGGATTTGGTTTTCTCCAAACATTGATAGTAGCCCAACCACATATTAGCTGTTGACTTTGACATAACTTTTGTCTAAGCCTCAATTTTCTCATCTGAAAATGGGGTTAGTGACACCAAACTTGAGCTGGACAAGAGATGAAATATATAGTAGCATATATCTAAAGCAGGTCATATGATAAGTCCTTTATCTTCATTTCCTCTCCCTTCCTTGTTTTCACAATATTCCAAATAAAAATTATTGGAGTATCTTATTACTTTGAAAAGATTTTATTCTACTTGATACATTCTGTTCCTCAATTATAGATTTGTTTATTCAACTTTCTCTTTCTTTCTTTCTTTCTTTCTTTCTTTCTTTCTTTCTTTTTCTTTCTTTCTTTCTTTCTTTCTTTCTTTCTTTCTTTCTTTCTTTCTGTCTCTCTCTCCCTCCCTCCCTCCCTCCTTCCCTCCTTTCTTTCTCTTTCTTTCTTTCTTCTCTCTCTCTCTTTCTTTCTTTCTTTCTTTCTTTCCTTCTTTCTTTCTTTCTTTCTTTCTTCTCTCTCTCTCTTTTTCTTTTCTTTTCTTTTCTTTTTTTCTAGACAGAGTATTGCTTTGTAGCCCAGGTTGGAGTGCAGTGGGGCGATCTTGGCTCACTGCAACCTCTATCTCCTGGGTTCAAGCAATTCTTCTGCCTCAGCCTTCCAAGTAGCTGGGATTAAATGCACGCACCACCATGCCTGGGTAATATGTGTATTTTTAGTAAAGATGGGTTTTCACCATGTTGAGCAGGCTGGTCTCCAGCTGCTGACCTCATGTGATCTGCCCACTTTGGCCTCATAAAGTGTTGGAATTACAGGCATGAGCCACAGCACCCATACAAGATCTATTTTGTATCAAATGAATTGATGTTTTAAGGCTATATAGGAAGAAACGAATGAGTCAATTAAAGATCAATAAGAACTAATATTATTATAAGACTAAGTCAAATGATGCAAATATTCATAGTAATACCTTTTTAAGAAAAGAAATATGGTTAGTTATTAGAAGATTATCTTTAACTGGACTAATACCGGTTTCATATTTTAACATAGTGTGCTGAAAGGATATGATCAAGGCATTATTGCTATGTCACATACAGATGTAAAATGTTATCTGCTTTTGAGATAAAAAGAAATTCCAATAAACTCATAAAAGAGACCAAAACACGTGGTGCAATTGTGGGATTGACAACTTAAAGTCTTTGAATAAAATACATTTTATTTCATCATGACACATTTTTAACTTCTTTCCATTTATAGCATTCACAGAGAGTACCATTCATGTTTTTTCCTTGTGCTTTTTTTTTTTTTTTTGGTTTTATTTTATTTAGAAGCTTTGGAACTATTTTCTAAAAATTATTGTTTGTAATAATAAATGCAATATTCACCTTCCCATTCATACTTTAGTTTTGACCCTCAGTTGCAATTGTCTTTATGTGCTTCAAACCAGGTAAATATTCTATATTTTATTTTCACCACAAGAATGATTTGAGATATTGTATATGAAACAAAATTTACTTTCTGCAGATTATAAAAAGTGGAAAAACATTAGAACTCTGTAATGTTAATAACTGCAAAATAGGGACTTAAATTTTATATGAAATTGTGCATTTTCCAGTGGGTTTTCAAATCAAATTACTGCAATAATTATAATGGTAATTAATATTTATTGGGTTCTTATGTGGTAGGAATTCTTCAAGTTCTGTATGTATATTAGCTCATTTAATCTTTACAACAAACTTTATGAGATAGGCATTATTATTACTCCTATTTTAATGGTGAGCCTATGGTCACAAAGATACTAAGAGGCAGAACCAAAGCATGAGTCAATGCTATCTACCTCCAGAACCTGAGCTCTTGCCCACCATTCGTGCAACAAATAGTTGGTATGTCATTTTTCTATGCAATGGAAAACTTGAAGATGGGAATATAAGTAGCTCTTTCAGCATGATCTACTAACAGAATTGGAATCTGAAGATAAATCATAAAACTTTTAACGTATTATTGTTCTGAAAAGACAACAGGATTATTAATATAATAGCCAACTTTCAAATTTTCATGAGGGACAAGTATTTACCAAAGCTTGAATGAAACATAAGGTATATGAATGGAAAATTTATGAAGATTGAACGTCTCTTTTCCAACTGTAATCTTGAATCCAGAGTTCATTGGCTGTTCTTAAATTGTTTTTAAGAAACGTGCAGTGGCGTTGGTTCTCTTGCTTCTCTTGCATTCTTTCCCTTTGGGAACAATTTCTCTCCACCGCATGTGTTTCTGGTAGAGCTGTCAATCAAGAATTTGCATTCCCTGCCACAGCAGTAGGCACATAGTGCTTAGTGGTCAATTAGAATATCTCAAGTAGAATATCTTAACTCAAGGAGCAAGGTGATTGGTCCAGGGATAGACAATCCAAGCACAATCTGACAGAGGTCTTTAAGGGGAATTGACATAGAAGCTGGGAAAGACATAGCTTTTCTCTCCCTGGGATTTAACTGTGGGAACCACATAATCCTGGAGCAGCTGGAGACCATCTGGTAGCAAGAAAGAGAAAGCCTAACTGAGGAAAAAGCCCCATGAAGTCAGGCACTGGCTATAAATGGAAAGGAAGAGATGAACCTTGGTGACACATTAGAACCTCTGGCCAACCTTCTTGTTCACCATTGTTCAGTTATACTGGCTTTCTGTCTAATTCCGTATTCTATCAAGCTTATTTCTGTCTCAGGGACTTTGCCTTACTGGTTGCCTTCACCTATGCTTTCTTTTCCCCAGATATTCACATGGCTTCACTCCCAACATCCTTTTTGTCACTTAGATCTCATATGAGTTTTCATCTACACAGAGGGCACTTACCGGGTCATTAAATCTAAATGAGTTACCGTATTTCCTATTCACTGTTTATGAGTTCACTCTATTATATTTTCTTCACAGAACTTTGTACTATCTGGCATTGAGTGGCACAGTCCACTAGAGTATATACTCTGTGAGTGTAATAGAAAAGGATTTCTTGTGCATCTTTACGTACCTAGCATAATAAGCAACAGGCTGGCATATAAGAGCTGCTCAGTAAATATTTGTGGAAAGATTAAATGTAAGGCAACAGACTTAAAAAATAGTTTGATTTGAGTTTCTTTCACACATGACTGAATATTCCTTGTTCCTTGTTATATGATACTATCAGACAGTCTATTCAGATGATTTTTAAAAGATGTTTATAAAATCTGGATGAAGAAAACCAACAAATCCTCACAGAATTGTTTCCATTTTACGTGGTAATTTCATAGGCTACTGGACTAACTAGATAATCAAGAAGAAATGGATAAATTCTTAGAAGCATATAACCTACCAAAACAAAATCAAAGAAGAAATAAAAAGCCTGAACAGACAAACAACAAATAAGGATATTGAATCAGTTATTAAAAACTTCTCAACAAAGAGAAGCTTAGGGCTAGATGGCTTCACAGGTGAACTCTACCAAATATTTAAAGAAGAGTTGATATCAATCTTTCTCAAACTCTTGCAAAAAAAAAATAGAAAAAGAAGTAACACTTCCAAATGCATTTTATGAGACCACCATTATACTTATACCAAAACCAGAGAAAGACATCACATCCACACAAAATTACAAGCCAGTATTCTTAATGAACATAGATGCAAACATCTTCAGTAAAATACTAGCAAGTTGAATTCAACAGCATATTAAAAGGATTATACAACAAGTCTTAGTGGAATTTATCCCTGAGACGCAATATATGAAAATAAATAATTGTGATATACATTAATGGAATAAAAGATTAAAAATACATGCTTATTTCAATAAATACAAAAAAGGTATTTGACAAAATTGATCATCGATCCATCGCATAGAAACTCTCAACAAAATAGGTATGAAATGAACATATATTATACTAAAGGCCACATGTGAAGATTACACTAATATTATAATAAATGGGAAATAATGAAAAGCTTTTTCTCTAGGATCTAGTGTAAACCAAGAATGCCCACTATTGCCACTTCTATTCAATATAGTACTGGAAGTCTTAGCTAAAGCAATTGGAAAAGAAGAAGAAATAAAAGGCATCAGAATTAGAAACAAGTAAAATTTTCTGTCAGTAGATGTCATGACCAAATATTCAGAAATGCTTAAAGACTCAACAACCAAAAACAAAAAACTGTTGGAACCAATAAACAGATTGAGTACATTTTCAGAATACAAAATTAACATACAAAAATTAGTGGCATTTCTACACACAAGTAACAAACTATCCAAAAAGAAAATTAAGAAAACAATATAATTTATATTAACATAAAAATGAATACAGTATTTAGAAATAAGCTTAACTAAAGAGATGAAAAATTTCTACACTGAAAATTATAAATTATTGATGTAGTAAATTAAAGAAGACACAAATAAATGAAAAGACATCCCATATTCGTGGGTTGCAAAATTATTATTGTTAAAATGGCCATAGTGCTCAAAGTAATTTATAGATTCAATGCAATCCCTATTAAAATTCTAATTACATTCTTTACAGAAATAGAAAAGACAATCCTAAAATTCATATGGACTTGCAAAAGGCCTCAAGTAGCCAAAGCAATCTTGAACAAGAAGACAAAAGCTAGAGGCATCACACTTTCTAATTTTATAAATATATTACAAAGCTACAGTAATCAAAGCAGTATGCTACTAGCATAAAAACAGATATATAGACCAATGAGATAGATTAGAGAGCTCAGAAATAGGTGCCAAAAGCACATAATAGGAAAAGGATAGTCTCTTCAATAAACAGTGTTGGGAAAAATTGAATATGCAAATGCAGAAAAATGAAAAAATAAAATGAGACCTTTGTCTCACACTATATGCAAAAATCAATTCAAAATGGAATACAGATTTGTATTTAAAACCTGCAAATATAAAGCTACTAAAAGAAAACATGCATATAAGCTTCTTGACGTTGGTCTGGACGATAATTTTTGAAATATGACATCAAAAGCACAAGCAAAAAAAAGCAAAAATAAAGTAGAATTACATTAAACTAAAAAGCTGCTGTGCCAGCAAAAGAAACAATCATCAGAGTGAAAGGCAACCTATGAATTGAGATAAAGTATCTGCAAATCATATATCTGATAAGAATTAATATCCAAAAACGCATAAGGATGTCATACAACTCAAGAGGGAAAGAACAAATAATCTGATTTTTTAATGGACAAAGGATCTGAATAGACATATTTCCAAAAAGAGATACAAATGGGAAAAAACACGTTTATGCAAAGTGCCTAATATCACTAATCATCGGGGAAATGCAAATCAAAACCACAATGAAATATTACCTCTCACCTGTTGAGATGGCTATTATCAAAAAGATAAAAGATAACAAATGTTGTGCAAGAATGTGGAGAAAAGGGAACCCCTGTAATCTCTTTGTGGGAATGATAGCTGGTACAGTGATTGTAGAAAAGAGCATGGAAGTTCTTCAAAAAATTGAAGGTGGAACTACCTTATGATCCAGGATGATTCAGGAATCTCAACTCTGAATAGATTTATATACACACACACATATAGAGAGAGCTATATATATATATATCTCCAAAGGAAATGAAATCAGATTGTCAAAAAGATACCTACACTTCTATGTTCATTGCAGCATTATACACAATAGCCAATATATGGACATAATGTAAATGTTGACAAATGAATGGATAAAGAAAACATGGTGTGTGTGTGTGTGTGTGTGGGTGTGTATATATGTAGGCAGAGATAGGATATTTTTTAGCCTTAAAACAAAAGAAAATCCTGTCATTTGTATGAAAATGGATGAACCTAGAGGATATTATGCTCAGTGAAATAAGCCAGATACAGAAAGACAAATACTGCATTGTTTCACTTATACATGAAATCTAAAATGGTCACTCTCATAGAAGTAGGGAGTAGAATGGTGGTTGCCAGAGGCTGGCAAAAGGGGAAAATTGGGAGATGCTGGTTAAAGGGTACAAAGTTTCAATATTGCAAACAAATAAGTTCTGGAGAGCTAATGTACAGCATGCTGACAACAGTTAACAATTCTGTATTACATACTTGAAATCTGCCAACAGGGTAGATCTGGTGTTCTCATTACACATGAAATAAATAGTAAAAGAAGAGGAAGACGAAGAGGAAGAAGGAGAAGAAGAAGAGGAAGAGGAAGAAAAAGAGGAAGAAGAAGAAGGAGGAGGAAGAGGAGGAGGGAGGAGAAGGAAGAAGGAGAAGGAAGGAGAAGAAAGCAGAAGAAGGAGGAGGAAATGACTTGAGGCAGGTGATGGATGTGTTAATTATCATGATTGTGGTGATTAGCTCACAACGTGTATGTATATTAAAACATCAAGTTGAATACCTTAAACATAGAGAACATATATTTGTCAGTTATACCTCAGTAAAGTAAAAAACTTAGTAGGCTACAAAAATTCCAGTCATTATTTTTAAAATTAAATTTACAATGTTTTATCAATTAATACATGAATACATCTTAATTTTATGTCACTATAACTAGTACTATTCTAGGCAGTAACCAAAAATAGTATTCTAGTACTATTCTAGGTAGTAAGAAAAATATAATAGAAAACAAAGAAGATGAATGTAACACTTGGGAAATGAGCAGACTTAAAAAATAAATGAGATTACTATGATTTGAGTATGCATCCCAAAGCTGATGTGTTAGAAATTTGTTAGAAACTTGATCCTCAGTGCAACAGTGTTGGGAGGTGGGACCTACCGGGAGGTGTTTAGGTCATAATGGTTCTGCCCTCATGAATGTATTATTGTCATGCTTGTGGGATTAAGTTTATTATCTCAGGAGTGGGTTTTTATGAAAGCATATTTGCCCCCTCTTTGCCCTCTCTCACTCTGTCTCACCAATGTGAGGTCTTTCATCATATTATGACATACCAAAAAAGCCCTCGCCACATGTGGCCCCTTGATGTTTGACATCCAGTCTCCAAAATTGTGAGCCAAATACACTTATGTTCATTATAAACTACCTAATCTATGGTTTTAGCAATACAAAATGAACTAAGACAGAAAATTAGTATCAAGAAGCAGGGCTGTTGTTATAACAAATACTTGAAAATGTGGAAGTGGCTTTGGAACAGGGCGATAGGTAGAGGTTGGAAGAGTTTGGAGGACAAGGCTAGAAAAAGTGTAGATATCTGTGGAGTATCAAGGGCAATTCTGGTGAGGACCCGGAAGACAAGACAATTTAGGGAGAGTCTAAATTTTCTTGGGCTTTATTTAAGTGGTTGCAATTAGAATGTTGATAGAAAAATGGACAGTAAAGGTGATTCTGATGAGATCACCTTTCATCTGACGAGATCAAATGAAACTGAGAAACAAGGTCAGCTAAGTAGCAAAGCACTCATGGTGCTGCATGGCTTCCTTTGGATACTTACAGGAAAGAAATGATTTAAAGGTAAATTTTATAATTAAAAGGGAACCAGAATGGAAATATGTGGAAAATTCTCAGCCTGGCCATGTAAAGAATAAAAAAGCATGTCTGGGAGATAATACAAAGGGTGTGTGGCCAAGAGATCATTTGCTAAAGAGATTAATATGGATAGAAGGAAGCCAGGCTCTATTTATGAAGACAATGGGAGAATGTCTCCAAAGGCATTTTAGAGATCTTTAAGGCAAACTGGGTCTTAAGGGCAAGTTTTCAAGAGAGATGCTCTTAGGACCTCAGTATTCACTGTCCTATGCCTTGTAACTCTGTTCTCTGATTCTGGGGCAGTGCCCTTTGGCCACCTCAACTGTGGCTCAAGCAGGCCCAGCTATCACTCAACTTGCAGATATGGAAGATACATGCCATAAACCTCAGCAATGTCCATGTAGTGCTAATCCTGCAGGGATGCAGAGTGCAAGAGCTATGATGGCATGGTGGTTTCAACCTAGATTTCAAAAGATGTTGTGAATAGCCTGGGGGCCCAGGCAGAGGCTTGTCACAAGTGTGGGATCACCGCAAAGAGTCCCCACTAGAGGAATGCCCAGCAGACCCATAGAAGCAGGAGTACCATGGAGAATCCCCACTAGAGCAACGCCTAGTGAGCCATAGAAGTGAAGCAGCACCCCCACACCCCAAAACTGTAGGGCCACTAGCATGCAACTTCAGTCTGGGAAAGCTGCAGGCATGAGTCTCCAAGTCATGAGAGCTGCTGGGTGGATTGAGACCAGCACGGCCACAGAGGCAGGGCTGTCTGAAGTTTTGGGGCCTGACCCTCACCCCAGTGTGCCCAGGATGTGGGACATGAGTCAAAGGAGATTATTCTCCAACTTTGAAGATTAATTGCTTTCCCTGTTGGGTTTTGGACTTACTGGGGAGCAGTTAGCCCATCTTGCCCTTTTCTCCCTTTTGGAACAGAAATGTCTATTTTATGCATGTCTTACCATAGTCTGTTGGAAGTATGCAACCTGTTTAATTTCACGGACTCATAGCTGCAGGTGAATTTGCCTTGGGATGAATTATGCCTTGAGTCTTATGTCTGATTAAGATAAGAATCTGAACTTTGAACTTTTCAGTTGATCCTGGAATCAGTTAAGAGTTTGGGGGCTACTCGAATGTAGTGAATGCATTTTGACTGTGAGAACAACATGAATTTTGGAGGCCAGGGGTGAAATGCTGCAGTTTATATGTGTCCTCCTAAGTTCATGTGTTTGAAATGTAATCCCCACTGCAATAGCGTTAAGAGCCGGGGCCTAATGGGAGGTGTTTAGGTCTTGAGAGCTCTGCCCTCATGAATGAATTAATATTGTTATCTGAGTTTATTACCATGGGAGCGAGTTTGTTATAAAAGCTAGTCTGGCCTTCTCTTGCCCTCTTTTGGTTTCTCTTGCCCATGTGATGCCTTCTGCCATGTTATGGTGCAGCAAAAGGGCCCTCACCAGATATGGTTCCTCAGTCTTGGACTTTCATGCCTCCAGAATTATGATCCAAAGAAATTTCTGTTCATTACAAATTACCTAGTTTGTGTTGTTCTGTTATAGAAACACAAAATGAAATAAAAGAGGTTAATGTGAGTAGGAATAGTATACATTGAAAATGTGCTGGCATAAAAGAAGGATGGAATCATATTGCCTGGAGTAATCAGAGAAGATATTCTGGAGAGTATAAGACTAAATCTGGATCTGGAACTGTGGAGAAGTTTCTGATGACGAATGGGGGGAGGAAATAGCTCAAGTTAAGGAGAAAGGTGGAGTTAAATGCAACTTTTGTGAGGCATGGTGACTAGTGTACCACAGTCCACTGAAAAATTCATGTGGGGAATTCAGAGGACTAAATTGATAAAGTCAGGTTATTAGAGGGCATAAATTAGAAATATTTAGCTTTTATATTATTTACACTAGAGATTCTTGCACAGAAAAATGATCCCATGATAAATACCTTAGGAAAATTAATCTGGCATTAGTATGCAGAAAAGCTACAAGAGGAGAGGGTTTAGAAAACTCTGTGGAAACATTGATCTCAGTTCATATGGGAAATATTGAATTTGTTGGAAAGGGTGGAGGTGGGGACTATATGCAGAAGGAAGAAAAGATAGTTCATTCAAATTGAATTCTCGACATAAAATATGAGGAAAAAGCAGAGAATCAGGATTACTCCTGTGCTTCTGTGTTTGGAAGAATGGGGAAAAGTTGAGACCATTGATGGAAATATACAAGTTGGAAGTAGAGCTAGTTTAGGAATAATTATAAATTTGGTTTTGATAATCTAAAGCAGTGGTAACATAAGTAAGTAGTATGTTTCTAATGGCAGTTCTCAGTTTGGGGTTTAAGCAAGAGGTCAAGGTAAGAACCACAGATTTGGCAATCAGTAGCATTGAATCCATAGGGATCCAGGTCCAACTTATGCTTTAGGCATAGTAGGCATAGTGCCTAGGGCTCGCAATACTTTTATTGACCCATAAACGCATGTTAATTTCTTTTTAATTAAAAGGAAAAATACGAATTTAAGTCAAAAAAGGTTTTGCTATATAATATTAATATATTTGTCTTTATACCAGTGCAAGTGTAAAACATAAATTAATATTTTGTTTCATGAAAGAAGGGGCCCAGGAAGACAAAAGTGCCTAGGGCCCATGAAAATCATTATGATGTCTTATAGATTGAGCTATGATGATGAAAATGAATTATTAGGAAGTGAGCAAAAGGCAAAGAATGAGTCTTAGAGCAATGGTTCCTAAGACTTGTTCTTCCCTTGACATATACATTTATATGCATAACATGCCTAAAAGCATTCATGGTGGTGTGAGGCATACATACTAAGTCCTCACTAAATAGATACTGAGTAATTGGGCATGTATTTCTGCCAGCAGAAGCATGATGACTATTTTATCCACATCATGGTGACATGGCTTGCAACCTCTAGCCAATTTTCTGTACATGGATCCTATCAATCCCCCAACTCCCTCCTTTAAGGGATCAATTAAAAAGAAGTAAAAGGAGATGTTAACTTAGCTTTCACAATCATTTTTCTTTGTTTAGATAGAGCATTTTCATTTTTTGAATCAGAAAAATAAAATCACACAAAACTATTATTATAATGGTCTTAAATATGAACATAGCGATAAAAGAATTCAGCATTCACTTGAGAATACTAATGCAAAATTAAATGGTATGTTGTTTAAGAATGGTAAGGAAACGTCTTCATATACCTGATTAGCCACCTGATTCTTCAGGTCTCCAAAGTGAGCTGTTAATGTAACATAAGGATGCAAAATATACTCCCAAAGCTCTGGGTCCCTACTCTATTAGTGATTTAAGACAAAAAGAAAGCATTTTATATGTTATATTTTCGTAAGTATATTTTGTTTTTCTGTTTTTCTGTGCTGAACTCCTCCTATGTCAAATATCACAAAAGTGCTTTGAATTTTACTCCTGAGAAGACATGGTATTTACAACTTATCTACAATTAGGTTGACCAGAAATTAATTCCTTGTTTTTGGTACATTCCTAAACTGTGCTCCCGTTATTCTTCAATAAACTTTGCTAAAGGAAAGACTACATTTCTTTAACACTGCAAATAATAAAGTTGACTGTGTATTTGAGCAGGTTGACAGCTTCACTTAGCAAACTCACCAGAAATTCTGAAAACAAATAGTGGGCTGACAATGGTTGAGATGACAACAGAAATAATTTCAAGCAGTAATGAAAACATATTTAAGCTAGTACACATAACAGTACAAGCCTTTTCTTTTTAAATGGTATAAAAAGGAAAGCAATCAAAAGAGGAGGCAATGTGCCCATTAGGTATGGCACAAAGTCTTGGCCCATTGCAATAAGTTATTTACAAAATCAAGTTATGCATCCTTTGTCCTTACCAGCAGGTGCAGCTATTAAGCAGGAAACATTCACATATAATATGGCCTTGAGGGAAAAAATAGATGGTTTCTTTTCCTTTCCCTTTTCACTACAAATGCCTAACACCAGCACGATAATTTAATAATTCAATTTTCATTTATAGAAAAAAAAATCCATTTATTTGGAGTATTTTTTTTTTTTTTTTTTTGAGACAGAGTTTTGCTCTGGTTGCCCAGGCTGGAGTGCAATGGTGCGATTTCCGTTCACTGAAACCTCCGCCTCCAAGGTTCAAGTGATTCTCCTGCCTCAGTCTCCCAAGTAGCTGGGATTACAGGCGGCCGCCACCATGCCTGGCTAATTTTTGTATTTTTAGTAGAGATGGGGTTTCACCATGTTGGCCAGGCTGGTCTCAAACTCCCGACCTCGTGATCTGCCCACCTCAGCCTCCCAAAGTGCTGGGATTACAGGCATGAGTCACCGCGCCCAGCCTGGAGTCTTAAAATCACTAAACTCTGAATTCTTAAGTGTGATCAAATCTTATGTTGCATATTTACTTAAGAAAATGCCTTTTTTGGTCCTCCATTTTCTTTTTCTTTTTTTTTTTAATTTATTTATTATTATTATACTTTAAGTTGTAGGGTACATGTGCATAACGTGCAGGTTTGTTACATATGTATACTTGTGCCATGTTGGTGTGCTGCACCCATCAACTCGTCATTTACATCAGGTATAACTCCCAATGCAATCCCTCCCCCCTCCCCCCTCCCCATGATAGGCCCCAGTGTGTGATGTTCCCCTTCCTGAGTCCAAGTGATCTCATTGTTCAGTTCCCACCTATGAGTGAGAACATGCTTATGCGATTAGTTTTCCTTCAAGTTTTTAGCAGAAGCCTACAACTGGAGTGTATGTTTAAGGGGAGCAGAATCAGCTATACATTTCCTCTTTAATAAAGTGAGCTATCCCGGATATGGTAAAAGCAGCCCTGTAGTACTGAAAACTGACCAGAGTTTACCTCTAGAAGTGGGATCATAATCGGAGTGGGTGCTGGGTGGTGGTTTTGTGGTGTCTACCTTGAGGTAGATAATGGAGTAACAAATGTGGAAAGCACCCAGTTTGTCAGCAATGTCCTTGGAAAGTGTTCAGAATGCAAAAAAGAAAAGGCTGAAGAACCTAGAAATCATGGGTTTAAGGAGCAGAAAAAGCAAATGACATATAGTTGTGAATGAGACAGGATGAAATTCAGCAACGAGTAACGTTTTACAAGCAGAAAGATAAGAGAATCAAAGAACGTGGCCGGGCGCGGTGGCTCAAGCCTGTAATCCCAGCACTTTGGGAGGCCGAGGCGGGTGGATCACGAGGTCAGGAGATCGAGACTATCCTGGCTAACATGGTGAAACCCCGTCTCTACTAAAAATACAAAAAAAAAAAAACTAGCCGGGCGAGGTGGCGGGCGCCTGTAGTCTCAGCTACTTGGGAGGCTGAGGCGGGAGAATGGCGTGAACCCGGGAGGCGGAGCTTGCAGTGAGCTGAGATCGCGCCACTGCACTCCAGCCTGGGAGACACAGCGAGACTCCGTCTCAAAAAAAAAAAAAAAAAAAAAAAAAAAAAAAAAAAAAAAAAAGAGAATCAAAGAACGCTCAACAGTACCAAATGATAAAAACAGACAACCTTCCATTGAATTTGGAATTAGAATAGTTTCAGGGAAACTGGTATGATATAAAACCAGAATGCAGTGGGTTGTATGACTATAAAAGGTAAAGCAAAATTAAATTTCCTTTGAGTATCTTGGGTGTACATGGAAGAAGCAAGTTAGGGCAGTATTTGGGAGAACGAATGACTCTTAGAGGAGAAAAAGGAAATGGAGCACAATGACATGAGAAAATTTAAAGAACTAGATGAGAAGGGAAAAAAGCAAAAGGTAACACACTATGAAGCAAAGTCTATGGGTTCCCAGAGGTCTTGGAGGAGGTGGTAAAAGTTAACCTCTGAAGCTCAGGTGACAGTATTGCTTTTGATGGGGAGGTATTCTCTTTCTGAGACAGCAGGAGAGAGAGGGAGATATGTGTAGACATAGGTAATTGGCTCTTTGTAAAGGATGGGCAGAGTTTCTATTTTACCTTCTTCATTATTTTTTTTTCCACGAAATAGGCAAGAACACTTGCTGAGAGTGAGAGTAGCAGGAGTGTGGTAAGTACCTTGAGTTGAGTAGGAAATCTTTGAAATAAATGCTGATATCTTATAGGCAGCTGGAAACCGTAATTATGTAGGGTCACCATCCATATTGTTGCCTACATAAGGGCTTAAAGTGGATGGTAAAACTAATTCATAACTGACTTTGCAGAGACAGAATAATAGAAGAACAGGGAACTGATGAAATGACTCCTCCTGAGAAATTGGGTGAAATGGTTAAAGGGGTACAGTATATGAAGGGAAGCTCTTTAGAGTCAGTGTTTCTTATTGATCTTTATGACTCCAAATTTAGCAAAGAAACCAGCTTGTGACAGGCACAAAATAAATGATAGTTAAATGAAGGATGTCATGAAGTGGCTAATGGAAACAAAGAAGTGTCTATCTTGATGACATTAAACATAGTAATAATAATCCTACTACCAATAATAATGACAATAATAGCACACATTTATTGAGCGCTTATATGTGCCAATCACTGTTTTGAGCTCTTAATTTTCATTCTCACTTTTAATCCTCACATCAGTATATGAGGCACATAATATTGTCACTTAAATTTTACAAGGGAGGATCAGAGAGATCAAGTAACTTGCCAAAGCCACATAGATAATGAATAGAGGAGTGAAGGTTTAAATCAAGAAGTCTAATTCCTAAGCTCATGGTCTGTAGAGGAGTGAGAGAACAAGAAGTATAGGAATATATGACTGAAGAGATGATATAGAGGTTTTAAGATTGATTTTGTAGCCACATTCTCCATCATTTACTCCTCTCCTACTTACTGTTTACCACACCATGTCTAATGCACAACAGATATTTGATAAAAGGTTGAGTGATTGTATAATAGAGGGTTTTGACAAGAGATGCAGTGGCGCTGCACATTTAAATCACTACATCATTTAAAATAGAGTAATAGCCTTTGAAATCTTTTTATTCTAGCATAAATATTTTTAGGTGACAAATATAAAACATAAACGAGACAATCAATAATTATCAGGCAATGATGGTAGCCTTGGTGTGTGATCTTTGTATCTTAATATTAAGATATTTTCCTTAAGGGTGGGGCTGGTCTAGTTTGTCCATCACTAGGACATTACAACCTAGGTTGTCAGGTTTTCTTGCACTTCGCTGACTCTCAGATTTCTTGTTGAGGTACCTGGAACTATGATGCTACCCTACTTTATTGGCTTATTATTAGGTAGAATTTTATTTAAGAATATAAAACAGGATTTCACAAATTTATTTGAAACCCATGCTCTGCTTTAGTAAACGCAAACATCACAAGTTCTACTTTAATGTTATTGGGAACAAGTAAATCCTGTGAAGAAGAGGAAATCAGAAAAATGGGCAACATGCTACTTACAAATTACAGCCTGACTCCTACCCTCCTTAGCTTTAAGAATCAGTCTTCAAACATTTGAAGTTTAAGGTAACTTATGAAATTGAAGAATAGAAAGAATCTAGATCAAAGTTATGTTTAAAATGTTATGTTGCCCTTGTTGCCCGTAAATACCCTTGGTAATTTCAGTTAGGATGCTATTACTTTAATCAACTTTACTTAGGTCCTTGAGATCTTAAAACTAATACAACATTTTTCTTTTACACAAATTTTCTTCAGTTGTATTAACACATTAATTCAAACTGAAATCTGAAAGTTTAAGTTTGAGGAGATTAGATTGGAAAAGATTTAATTATAATATCTTAACGGGCAAGGGATCAACCTTCTGCCATAACTTTGTGTGCTAATATAGTGTTTCCGTAGTATTTCCCTTATATTTACAATATTTAGGGGAAAAAAGCACTTGAACAAAAAAAATTCAACAAATATATTTGAATAAAAACTCTGTAGGTGAAAATAATAGATGTTTAGATATTTTTCTTTTAATATTAGCTTCCAGAGAGCAGAAAATAAGTTAGATATTTTAGATAAAAGATTTCCAATAGAATATATAATGTTCTATGGGGATGTTTTTGAATGATACATATAGAAAATTTATTGGAGGAAAGGAAACTGAAGCAAATAAAAAAGACTAATGTTTTACTTTTCAGCACATTCAAACATAATTTCAGCAGCACAATATATAAGTAATTCTTAGTACTAAGAAATAGACTAAATATTTTATTTTAAACTATAAAATAATTATAACTCGATATTATAATATTGAATTTGATCATGTTCTCCAAAGAACAGAGGAAAAAAGAATTGCAGATACTGAGACAGCCTTGAAAATAAGAACTCATACATATGTTTAGAGTCTAAAAAACATCAGATTACTCTCTTTACTATTGCATTTCTGTTTGGTGTTCTTGGGAACCAATTTCTTGCAAGCTTCCAAATCATTTTTTTAAAATTTAACTTTGAAAGGGTTTTTTAATTATAAAAATAATTCAGGCTTATTTTAGAAAAACTGGAAAACGTATTAAAGTAAAACAAAACAATTGTCCAAGCCCTTCCTAGATAGAAATATTGCCAGAATTTTGGTGTATTTTCTTCACTCATCTTTCAAAGTTTAATTTAATTATGAGATTTTTGGGTTTGCCTTATTTTGTTTTTATTTTATCAATTATATTTTTATTTTCTGAAAGTAGTGTTACACACATAGAAAGAGTTTGTAATGTAGAAAGGAGAAAAATATGAGGCTCCCATATAGGTCTAAACTAGGCGAGGTATGAGACAGTAGAGAAGGAATAATAAGGAATGGTGTATTCATTGGATAGTCTAGGTTTATTTTGACTTATGCCAGTCTGGGCACGGTGGCACACACCTGTAATCCCAGCAATCTGGGAGGCCAAGGCTGGTGGATCACTTGGGGTCAGGAGTTTGAGACCAGCCTGGCCAACATGGTGAAACCTCATCTCTGTGAAAAATACAGAAATTAGCCAGGCCTGGTGGTGGGCACCTGTAATCCCAGTTACTCAGGAGGCTGAGGCAGGAGAATCAATTGAAGTCAAAAGATGGAGGTTGCAGTGAGACAGGATAGCATCACTGCACTCCAGCTTAGGTGACAAAGCAAGACTCCATCTCACAAAAAAAAAAAAAAAAAAAAAAAAAAAAGAAAGAAAAAGAAAAAAAATTATTTATGCTGCACAAACATTGGTTTGCAGATGTGGTGAGTGGCTCTGCTCCAGAGGCACTCAGGGACCCAGGCTGATGGAGACTTAACCTCATGAGACACTGCCAGACACCACGGCAGGGCAATAAAAGAGCTGGGAAATCATACATAAGCGTTGAACTGCTTGAGCCAGGAATGACATGCATCAGTGCTACTGTGTTTTCCCTGGCGGTAGTCACATGGCTCTCCCTAATGGCAAAGAAACTGAGAAATGTAGGGGAGCAAATAAAATATTTGGTGGGTGCCACATTCTCTAATGCAGAAACAAAATGAAAAGATTTATATTTTTACATGTGTGTAAGAGTTTAAGTTCCATGTTAGCCCTGATTTGATCACTACACAATCTATGCATAAAACAAAATCGCACATGTTTCCCATAAATTTGTGCAAACAAAAAATGGAAAAAAATCTCACTTTAAAAAATTTTTCGAGTTGCCCTGACATCTCATCTCCTTTCATAGGACTCTAATAACATTTACAATCTTCGTATGATTAAAAATAATTACATAAATAATTACATTGTCTTAAACTTTTCTTAGTTTCATTTGTTTTCCTACACAGATTTTCATGCACAGAATAAGTGTTAGGCAACATTTATTCCATGAATATTGGTCTGTAACTTAAATTTTGTAGACAAGATAAACTAAAGATTACTAAAATATAAACTGTTATTTTGATATATTAATGATATACCTTGACAAAAATAGTATCCTATGTTTTGGTCTCTGCTTCACTGGAACTACATCATTTACCTTCTCATCCTGAGTGGTTTCCCATTCCTTAAATAATGAAATCCATGCTTCTTCATATGACATATAAAATTCTCCAATCTCTGGCCCTTGCTTACATCTCCGTTTACCTCCTAGCTGACATTTTATGCTCTCAAAGCATTTTTAGTATTTCCCAATACACCACACTGCTTTTTCTTTCAGTGATTTTGCTTGAACAGTCTTTGCATGGATCATCTTTCTGAATGTCAATCTCTTTTTCTAGAACACACCAACATTTCCTGATGAATTTCTAGTTGTTGCCTAAGACTCAGCTCAGATGTTATGTTTTCCTGGGACAACTTTCTGTCTTATTTGTTCAAATAGTACCCTGTGCAATAATACTCTGTCGTGGAACCATCAGCTTATAATGGTCTCTTACATGACTGTCCCCTTTACCAGACGGTGAGCTTTCCAAGGCCAGTGAATAGGTCTAGTTTACCTTTGGACTCTGGTACCAATCATAGTAATTAATTTATGGGTTTGAAGTTAGATAATTGGATCCAACAGGTAGAGTAGTCTGAAAGCCTTTTCCTTTACATTTTCCACAGTCCCTGAAATGCACCCTTCAAACCATTCTTGTTTGTTTCATTTTATTAATTCAGTATGGGGTCTTGTAAAGTTGGAGGTTACAGACAACATTAATTCAGAGTGCTTTTAAATAGGATGGAATTTTGCACCATGTTTCAAGGATTGCTTTCTGCACCCTGGTACAGAGGGGTCAGTTAACTTTACAGTGTGCCTCAGGTAGGCACATTATGTTCCTTCTCACCCTAGTAGGGCTTTCAAACTATTATGCCTTTCCAAGAGCCAGAAGTGCAGATTCTATGAAAAATGAATTATTAATGTCTGATTTTCACAGCAATAAAATATTTTTGCTCAAAGAGTAGCATTTCTTCCATGCTCTCAGACATTCTTCCTTAATATAAAATCCTGACCCTTTAGCAAGGTGTCTTTTTGAATCACAGATTTGCTGACTTTAATAAAGACACTGCTGTTACTTTTAATCAGCATACAAGTTGAGTTTGGAAACTTTGTGGTCTGATGACAATAAAAACTACAAGTGAATAGTTATACATAAATATATAAATAAGACTCAACATTTCCTATGCAGAAAATGTAGTTTCAAGGTAAGTTCAAATAGGGGCCTTTTTTTTTTTTTTTTTTTTTTTCAGAAAAAGGTTCTCTGTATAAGTGTAGATCTCTATTTGACCAAGGGAATACTTATGTACAGTAGGAGACAGTGCAAAGCTTTCTGTCCTCTTAGATTCTACATTTCTGTCCTCTCAACCCTACTTGTGGTTTTACACTGTTAATTACACTATTTGCTCTGTTTCGTATTGCATTCAGATCATTTACCTCAGATCTAGTTAAAAACATCTCTTTACCAGTAATTCAGCATTTGAAAGTTAAATTATTCAGAATTTAAAAAATTAAATCACTTTTACATTGTTAACTAACATTTGTAAATGAATTTCAAGGCTACTGATTATATAATCTTCTCAAAAAATATTCAATTTTTGTTTGCTTGCTATTCTAATTGCTCTTAAGTCAAATGATGGGGACTTTTTGTTCCCTGACATTTAGGTTAGTCACTTACAGAAGCTCAACTTGGGCTATTTACAGGATCCACATATCCACAGAGCAATTAAGCTTTGTCTAGCAGTAGGTTTCAATCTTTGTTCAGTAAATATAGTTGCTGTAAATGTAGGGCAACTTGCCTTGTTTTTTGAATTGGAAAAAGTGCAACCACGGTTGCTTCTGCCTAATCTTTCTGTAATGGCTCAGCCTCATGGTTACCCATCAAACTGCAATTTTGAAGTTCATTTATTAAACCATAGAGGAAAAAAGTTTGAAGCTTTATCGGATCATGAAAAACCAAATACAGTGTCTCTTTCTAACAAAGGCTGTTACAATTCTGAAGGTGATTTGAAACATGACATTTTTAAGAGTAACCTCCCCTAGAATGGATTTTCTGTGTTGGTTTCCAAAGGGAAACCATCTAAAATGACACCTCCTAATGCTGAAAGAGTGCGTGAAGCCCACGTAATTATACCAATGCCTGGGTTTGCCCAGAATACGGCAATTAACCTCTGTTTCAGCAACTGTGACTGATATCATAAGAGGCACCACAAAAAGGGTCCAGGACTTTGCCAGGCTTCTCATTGTTCCTTTTCAGCTTCATATTGGGGGTATGGTCTCAGAGAGGCTTCAATATATCGCTAGTCAACTATCTTTCCTCAAAGTTTACCAAATTCTATTCCCCATTTGAATCTGCTCAGAACACACACAGTGACTTCAGACAAGAAGGACTCTCCAAAAGTAGTTTATCAATAGAGATTAAAGTCATTGTTTTCTCAATGAAGTATCAGGCACTGTAAGAATAAACAGAAATTACAAGTATGATCTCTGGCTGAAAATGGCTGCTTCCTATCTAGATAGAGACATATAACATGAAAAACATAAACGTTACTTGAGAGACGAAAAACATGAATAGAGTCTTGTCTTTAGTAACATATTTTTTTCTTCATGTATTAACATGAACTACTTTATGAAATTTAGCTATATCTTTGATGCCATTTTCACATTCAAACCTGGTTTGCATGCCTTGTATATGGCAGTCAGAGTACTAGATGATTTTACATACCGGTTTCCAAAAGGTATAAAGTTGGAATAATTATCTCCACTTTACAGATGAGAAAAGTAAAGCTCACAGTGTTTAAGTAATTAGCCACTCTCATTCAGTTAGTTTGCTAATGAGTCTGGATTCAAGCCCAGGTCTACTCAGGGAGTCTGAAGAGATGGGCATGGAGCAGGTATGTGTCACTCTAGGAGGTGATGTGACAGCTGATGGCTGTGATGACAGGGAGGTGCTGAGTTCTGAGATAGGGAGTGGTGGGTATGATACCCACAGAAGGTGCCAAAAGGGAGAGGCTGGTGATGAAGGCAGTAAGCAGCAGGTCAGTTTGTCTCAATGGTATCCATTTACTGCCTTTTGGAATCTTCCAAATCCCCCACTACACACATGGTTGAACTCTGTCACTGCAAGTACTGGTAACACCAGGCAGAAATTCGGAACTGAATGAGCCCAGGATTTGCAGTCAGATAGATCTTGTAAATTCTTGTTTCTTCACTTATCAAATATGTGTCATTAAACAAGTTAATCACTTAACTGAATTCTAGTTTTCTATTTTATACAAATATGACAGTTACCTCATGGTGGATTACATTAAATAATAAGAGAAAGCACTTAGCACAGCTTCTGTCACCTAGTAGGTGTTCAGTAAATGCTAGTTTACTTTCATCTTTATTTTATTCACTTTCCTTTCTTTTTCCTGCCAACTAAAACATTCTGATGATTGTTTTATTCAGACTCTTCCAGCTGATAGAATCATATTAGTTTATTTCTCCCCAATATGGAAACACATTTTCATATTCTGTGGTAAGCTCTTGGGATTTTGTGACACCTTACTCTTGCACACTATTACACATATTAGTACTTGTGTCTCTTCCCGGTGTCCGGTAGCAAACAAATACGTCTAAAGACATAGATTTTATGTATTATCCTGGAGACAGCTGAAAAGAATTCCAGAAGCAAGTAAACAGAGGTAACCATGGGAAGACTCTGCCTCTGTGAGCAGATTGAAAATGCAAAGCAGAAGGTCATTGCAGTCCTAGGGTAGCTGGAACTCCAGACTATGGCTTAGTGAAGGATTCAACTCTCCCTCTAATTCCCCCTGAAATCAGCCTCAGTGATGTTCTTCTAGCTAGTCTCTGTGGATCTAGTCTTGTTTTCTCTTTATTTTTTTCTTCACACAGCAACTAGAGTGATGTTCATTTATTTATTTAAAAAGTATTTCACGACTCACCGTTGCTGTTAGGGTAAAATCTGAAAAACGTAGCTGGCATTAAAGTCCTTCAGGATTGGCCCCTTTACTCCTCCAGCTGACTCTTGGCCATTCAAATCATATCCTGCAGTTTCAGGGACATATACACCATGTCCCTGACTCTCCAGAGTACCTGGTACATATGAGGTACTCATTAAATAGTTGTGGAATAAACTACTGTACTCAGACATTCTGCTCCCGTTGATGTCTGACTTTTTTGCTAATTTAGAACTACTGCAAATAGTATTATAAAAGCTTTTATCTCAGGAACTTAACCAGCAACCAATTATACTAATACCAAGAATAATCTATAGCATAGATTGTCTAGCAAAAGATTTGACTGATGTGACTATGTTTTTCATAATTGCTTTTTGACCACCTATTTTCTTTGGCTTTTGCCTCTCTTTGTCAAACCTAGCTTTGTAGGCATCTATTCAAAATATCTGCTGATAAAAGGAAATTGTCAAGAAATCAATTATTTCTCATAGCATTTGAAACGATTT
>NC_088385.1:19540000-19617500 GCF_037993035.2 Macaca fascicularis
AAAACATGCCAATAAATTACTGCATTTTTTTTTCGTTTTCTGTGTGTATTCCCTTAAATAATAAAACTGCCATTACTAGGGACTAGATTTTTTAACTAGTCGTTACTTGTAAATTAAATGCTCTATATGTTTAAATGTGGATTAAAAATGTCCACTTTACTTGACTTTGCACATAGAAGACCTAAGCATGAAAATAATTTTATGTTCCATATATATCAAAATCATATAAAACGCACAGACATATTTCATCTATTAGGACCACAGATGGGAAACGTTTCTAAACATACGAACAAGTCTATTTACTTATGAACTGAGGCATTAAATTATATTTTAAATTCTCTTTTTTAACAAAAGTCTATTTCATATCTACTTGTACAGACATTTCACCGGATACTAGGAGGGATATGAATGAGTTCAAGTAAATGGACCCTGATCTCAAAGGTCTGAAGCTTGTAGTGAAAACTGAAAAACAAACATGCTCAGAGAAACCAGAGTAAACACTTAAAATGGCAGTAATTTCACAATTGCATGCCACCGCTTGATTGCAAAATGGTAAAATATGAGAATTAATGGACCACTCAGAGTGGAGTTATATTTAAATGGTAAGATTTCTTCGAAGAGGTAAGATTGACACAAAGCATAGAAAATAGATCAATGAAAAAGCAAACAGTGTTCAGTGGTGACCTTGTCTTTATGGTCCTGATAATTCACTCATTATCCATGTTATACATCCACTGTGGGAGCAAGGGGATGTACATATTAACCAAACTGAAACTATTACAGGGATATTTTCCAAGAACTGTATTTGCAGAGATGATAACTGCCATATTTATTGAATCTTTTCTATGTGCTAGGCATTGTGTTAAATGCTTTACATACTTCATTATTCAATCCCTAGATAAATCTACAAAGTAGGTTATATTATCTCTGGTATATAGATTAGGAAGAAAAGCTTTAGAGAGCTTGTACAAGATCCGACTGCTATGGACTGGTACATTACTGAGCTAGTATTGATCGAAATTCAGGCCTGTCTTGCTCCAAAGCCTCATTCTTTTCCTTAGGCCATGCTACCTGCAGTATGCCTGGAACATCACCTCAGGTACCAATGTCTAGCTGAAATATATCCTCAACATGTGAGCAGTAAGTTTTAATTTACTAACTTATTGATAGTTTGGTAAGCATTAATTGAGTGTTTACTGTGTGTTAGGTGCTGTGAACAAAGCCAGAGAAGATAATAAATTTTCCAGGCCTCTAAATACCCACGTTCTAGTAAAGGCAGAGCTCAATAACTGCCATAAATATTTAAGATACAAAGAACGCATTTCCAGGGATGAGGACAAAAGTTTTGAGATGGTTTTATCAAAAAGGTAACATTTGAACTAGATCTTGATGGATGACCTTCTAGTTGGCCAGTTGCATAAGGTTGACCAGGCAGTAGGCCCCATGTACAGAGGTTTCAGAGAACTTCTAGTTGTGCCACTTGGTCAGAGTTAAAAGTTTGTCGGGAATAGTGATTTAAAAAAATAAGGTAAGAAAATGAACAGGAGCTAAATTATAAAAGATGACCTTTGTAAACCAAAAATAAAATTCTAAGAGCCTCCCGCGATCAACTGACCGAATGGACCCCGTCTCTCAGCCAATGGGATTTCAAATAAACCTGAAAAATGAGTTCAGGCCATGGTGGGAAGGGAGTTCAGACATGCCTCATTATACTCTCCTCCCGAATTCAGGCACAAGTTACCAACATTAACATTAAACCTGATATTTTAAGACTGACAAAACAGACTCTTTGTAGCAGTAGGATACCAAATTCCAACCTGACTGTAGCATAGCATCACATGACAGATAGCAGGCCGCAAAA
This sequence comes from Macaca fascicularis, assembly GCF_037993035.2. Taxonomy (NCBI): domain Eukaryota; kingdom Metazoa; phylum Chordata; class Mammalia; order Primates; family Cercopithecidae; genus Macaca; species Macaca fascicularis. The sequence continues at coordinate 19,541,862 of NC_088385.1, forward strand.
GAAATCAAAGTATTTTACCCCAGATTATACTGCTTTGACATATTTTGGAATGGCTCAATATAGCTGTTTCGTCTGGGGAAAAACTGCATTACATAGAGAATCTCCTTCTCTTACTGAGTCTTTTCTGGAGAGTTTAGCAACTTTCAAAGATCTGAACAGGAAATATTTGCCATCTATTGTCTCTAAGGATGGTCACCTATTAGATTTCATCAACATAATAAGAATCTTAGGCTGGGCATGGTGACTCATACCTGTAATCCCAGTACATTGGGAGGCCAAGGTGGGCAGATCACCTGAGGTCAGGAGTTCGAGACCAGTCTGGCCAACATGGCAAAACTCCATCTCTATTCAAAATACGAAAACGACAATAACAACAACAAAACATTAGCTGGCGGTGGTGGGGCATACCTGTAGTCCCAGCTACTCGGGAGGCTGATGTAGGAGAATCGCTTGAACCTGGGAGGAGGAGGTTGCAATGAGCTGAGATCAAGCCACTGTACTCTAGCTCAAGTGACAGAACAAGACTCCATCTCAAAAAAAAAAAAAAAAAAAAAAGAAAGAAAAAGAGAAGGAAAAAAGAACCTGGTATCCCAAGCCCTTACCCTAATCCAGACATTCCTTTCTATTGATTCCAGGTTTTTAGTAGTAACTTAACTCTTTTAACCAATCACCAATCACAATATCTTTGAATCTACCTGTAAACCTCCCACCACATCCCCCCGCCTTTCTGGACCAAACCAATGTTTACCTCACATGTATTGATTGATGGCTTTTATCTCCCTAAAACATACAAAACGAAGTTGTAACCAAACCGCTTTGAGCATATATATTTAGGACCTCTTGAGACTGTGCTTTGGGCCATGGTCATTCACATTTGGTTCAGGATAAATACCTTTAAGTATTTTGCAAAGTTTGCTTTCTCTGTCGACACCTCATATGCCATGGCAAAGATAAAAGATTTGACATATTATTAAAGCAGTGGGGACTCATTAATAAATTTAAAGCACAGAGTTTCTTAATATATTTGTTTCTGAGAGAGAAAGAATAAAGAGTTGGTGAAACAGAAAGCAAACAAAGAGGTCAAAAAGAGGGAGAATTTAAATATAAAGTAGTGTAGAGAGGAGTTGTTTAGGAGACATAATCAAGAGAACGTGCTGGCTGATGGATAAGGAGCAATTCAGGATAGTTTCAGACTTTCTGCTTTTTGGGATTGGCTGAATGGTAGAAGGAGATAGGAGATATACGAGGAGGAGTCATTATGGGTGAGGAATTTATTATTGGATATTTTAAATTTGAAAGGCCAATGACACATTCAGGTATGTAAGAAGTAGTTGGATTCTGAATAAATGAGATATAAAACAGAGGAGTGGTATGAGGGAGCAAAACTGTTGTCTTCATTACTGTAGCGATTAGCTTAGATAATATGGCTTAATATGAGAGCCAAAAAACTCTGATAAAGAACTTCAAAAAAGCCCTTGACAGGGGCGGGCCCATGTGGAAAGTTTGGGGAGATACAAATAACAGGGCAGATAAACAGAGGCTGAAAATAGAAAAGGGAGTTATCAATTGGAGCAACCTCCCAAAAGACCAGGAGAGTGATATCTAGGGCACAGATCACTGGGATTAGACACCTCCTATCTCTCAGACACTGAGCTACGTTCTGGGGATACGTTGAAGAACAAGGAAAACACCGACTGCACTTTTGTGGAGCAGTATAGTATGGGATGCCAAAAAAATAGTTGAACAAATAAACTTATGCAAATGGTACTCAATGCTAAAAGAAAGAAAAAAGTGCTGAAATGAAAAATAACTTAGTGAGGCACAGATGGGAAGCCTACTTAGATTGAATGACCAGGGATAATCTGCCTCTGAGTAGATGGCATTTAAGTTGAGTAAGGGAAGGGAAGAAAGAATGAGCAATGTATGTGAAGAGCTGGGAAAGGCATGCTAGGAAGAAAGAGCTGGTAAGTTTGAGGAGATGGAAAAAGAGCATTGTAGTAATTCACTGTAAGTGAGGAGAGAGGTAGATACAGGCCTGATAACATGGGGTCTTACAAGCCATTTTAAGAAAGTCTAACTTATTCAAAGTGCAATGGAAAGTCATTGAAAGGCAGCATCATCAAATCTGAGTTTCAATATCATTATTGTTGTCATGTGGAAAATGAACTGGAAGAAATCAGTAAAAATAATAAAATGAGGTAGAAGACCATTAGGGCATTCTAAATGAGAGATGATAGTGCACAGAATCAGTGTGGTTGCTGGAGACAAAAATGAATAGATTCAGTACATAGAATGGCTTATTAATGGGTTGATGGGGAGTGAAGGAGAGAGAGGAACTGAGGATGATTCCTGGTTTGGTGACAACAACTGAGATAGGGATTATTGAGTGTTCCAGAGGACACATTGGAACAGAAAGCAAAGGCAGAGTTTTAAGATGGTAAGTTTGGAGATACAATTTTGGAAGTGATCAAGCTGTAGATGATAAAGCCATGTGACTAGATGAGTAACAGAAGGAACAGTGTTTTATTTAAAGAGAGAGAAAAGGAATAATTTTGATTATGTGTATAAATACGTTTCCAGAAGAGGGAGAAACTTGAGGAGGCCTCTGATTATCTATCTATCTATCTATCCATCCACCCACACATGAACATTTTTACCCTTGTGAAGCAGAAAGCAAGGCACCCTCCTGATGAAGAGGTGAGATATGGGGCGGAAGGCTTGAGAAGAGTAGTAAAATTCACAAATGAGAGAAAGAGAGATGATCACGAAAGCATAAAAGTATTGACAAGCCAGTGCATTGGCAGGGCATTGATTTATGGATTTGTAACAGCATTAGCCCAATTTAATTAAATCTCTCCAGCATTACCCAAAGTGAATGATCAATCAGATTGATTGCTTCTGGAGTTTACAGAAAAAAAATGAAAAGGATGTTTGTGGGCAAGGTGGGGGAGGATGATAATTTTAAAAATTACTATAGTGAGGGCTTCTAAGCTGAGATAGGAAGAAAATAAAATTAGAAGGGAATAAAAGACTGAGAGGTTCCAAGAGAGCAAGGATCTTAAAAGAAAGACTCTCTTGGATTAAAAATATCTAAATTTACACATTAAATGGAGGGGGAATATTGGACTGACGAGATAAAATTGACAGGATTTAGAGAGTGATTGAAAATGGCAAATAAAAAGTAGGGAAAAATTTAAAACGACTCTCAGATTTCCACCTTGGGTGGTGGTTGGAGAGTCCAATGCACCATCTGGGGACTTAGGACTCCTCGTTCCAAGGAGATGATACCAAGCCTAGTGTTAGTCATGTAAGCTGGAGTTGCTTTTCAGACATCTGCATGGAGCTTGTAAGGCAGTTGAAACTGGTAAGAAGTGCTTGAAAGAATACGATTGAGGTAGAAGAATGGTAAGTATGTAAGTAGTAGAAGATAGGAAATAAGTAAAATTGTCCTGGAGGTCAGTACTTCAAGATGCGCCATCATTTCAGGGAAAATTTTGCTGCCTTTGATCCCACATATTAATAGTTTCCTTCTCAAGTCTCTCTATTATCATAGAGCAACCATCTGTGTTGGTAAGATTCTCCAGCCATGGTCAGCTGTTACTGGCCTGGAGAAATTTGCAACTCCCAGAATGACCCAGAGACTTCCTCTCTTTGTGTTTTTACTCCATTGCTCCAGCAATGATGGACACCTTTGGTCTCCGAAGGGCTCACATCTGTAAATTGGGCAAGACTCATTTTAACTGCTGGCCAATTTGAATGTTCTCACAAATACCACGGCAAAACACTGGATCCAAAGACCATGCCGCCGATTTTCAAAAACTGTCATTAAGTGGTCTGACTTAAAGTTTCCATCAATGTAACAAAGCATAATCCACCTTCACAATGTAGTTTGCTTTACTCCTTTCATTTGGTGGTTAATGCAAACTTTGACATCCTTGATATCTCCAGCAACCATATATAAGCCCTATGGCTTTCTGTGGGAGGGAAAATTGTGCCCAAAGTCTAGACCAAGTACACATTCCTGGAGTACAGCAGTAATGCAAAATCTCCTTACCTCATGATCTTGGGTTTCTGTTTCCTGGAGTATTATATGAAAGTCACCTCTGCAATGCATTCAGCACAGTGAATAATGCACAGTAGGTACTCAGTAAATATAAGCTGTCCTCCTCTCTTTCCTTTTCCCTCTCCCAGTTTTAAAACTCATGTCTATATATTGGATGCATACATATGAAATTTGCTAACATCTCAGCTCTTTTTTTTCATATTTAGTATGTTTCAGAAATGTGTTATAGTTTGCATATGTTGGTAACTAATATCTATATTATAGTGAAGAACAATTCCATGCATATATATATATCCACATGTCATAAACAGCTAAGTGTATGGGCTTACACAGAGTGACATTTCTTAGTTATAGCTATGACCTCTTAGATGGTAAAGTGCTGTATAAATCCAAGGTAATCTTTCTATTGGATAGAGTTTTCACTTTCAATTTGATTTGTGTTTGTTGGACTTTTTCTTGAACTGTTGAGAAATGAAAATCATTGAGAGACTTACATCTAAATTTTTACCCTGTTCTTGTTCATTCATGGAGCATGATTTAGAATGGCAAACTTTTATTTTTATGTAGTTATTTGAATTTTGTGCAACAGCATACAGTCAAAATCTTTAGCTTTACCATTATGAATCCCCTCATTCTATCAGCAACTCAATTTCTGATTTCATCTCTAATTGAAATATGTCCCCTATCCACTACTCAACAGTTCTGGAACACACATTGAACTTTCTCTAATTTGTGCTTCTGATTTGTTATTTCCTAGTACATGAAATTTTCTTCTTGTACTCTTCATCTTTCTAAATCTGATTCTTACAATACCTTTTCACTGGAAGGGACAAATTTTATCACTTGACTGTCTATGGATTAATTCGTATTATGGAGATGGTTACAAATTTTTTATAAGGAGAATGAGCTATACTTTTGACTTCTGATATATTCTTCCTTACGTAACTCCTTACACATAGTAGATGTTTAATAAACTGTAGATTGGTTTTCTTTTAAGTGATAAAAGATAAATATATCTTAAAACAAATGAATAATTTTAGGGATCTTTAAAAATGTGATGGTAGATTAAATAAAAAAGTCCAATGTGGAAAGATAATAAAGTATTGATTAAAATTATTAATGAAATAACTTTGCTAGATTAGAACTACTTAATAAATAACATTTCATATTAATGTCTTTATTATGTATTTCAAAAATCCAAAAGCAGATTAGAAAGTTAACAACTACATTCATTTTTCCTGAACTTGTTAATACAAATGGATCTATGTAATTTTACTTTTTTCTTAGCGAGTAACTAGTGTGTCTGCTTATTAGTTAGCAAAGCCCTACAGGTGTGCACATTTTGAGAAAAATACATGTAACCATTTATTTCCTTCTAACCACTTATTTTCATGAAACTGGGTTTTGGCCAACTATACATATTTTAAAATCACTTAAGAACCTTATTACTTTAATTGAAAGTCTTCAAATAAATTATAACATAGTCTACAAAGAAAATAAGGCTCTTAGGATAGATACATTGTTGCCTTTTGCTTTTACAGCCCTCCCTCCCTCCCTCCCTCCCTCCCTCCCTCCCTTCCTTCCTTCCTTTCTTCCTTCCATTTCCCTCCCTCCCCGCCTTTCTTCCGTCCTTATTTCCCTTCCTCCCTCCCTCCCTCCTTCCCTTCTTTCCTTCCTTCCTTATTTCCCTCCCTCCCTCCCTTCCCTCCTTTCTTCCTTCTTTCCTTCCAGATATATCTGTTGTCTATCTACTATGTGAAAAGTCCTCAGAGTTAGGGTTTAATATGAAGCTTCATAACACTTCCATTGGAGTCAGGAAGACTGACAATTCAATATTAGTGTAAAGAAATGAAAACACAAGATAATTTCAGATTGTGATAAGATCTACGAAGGAGGCAGATATGGGGCTGTGATAGAGATGTACATACTCACATACTCATAGGATTCAATGAATTTTCAAGAGATCATACTAAGGAGTATGGAAAAAAGCCTGTAGTACAGAGTTTAACGGCTACCCAATTTGATTCCAACTCTCCTTTACCTGACAAGCAGAACATAATCAAAATAAAGAAGAAACAAGTGATTTGGGGTGAAGTCACTTTAATTATCTTTTAAGATACTTCTTATATTTAAAGACTGGAAAGTAAACTATAAATAGATTATCATATTGACTATGTAAAATATAATGATTATCTGAAAAATGTAAAAACTGGAGATGGGAATCTGGGTTGAAGACAGAATTACTATGTTTGTCTGTATGTATTTTTTTTTTCCTCCATTCTCTTTTTGCTGCTCTCACTGAATGTTTATTATGCCAGGCACTGAGCCAGACTCTGAGGATAGAAAAAGTGAATAAGACATTGTTCCTCTCATCAAGGAGTTCACAGTCTAGAGGATTCATATGATACTTCACATTCCTAAGTTTAGCTCTCTTGGGAAGAAAAAAAAAAAAAAAAGAAGCGAATATAAAATTTCTTTGGGTGAAGCAACCTTGACCAAATGTAACTATGTAAAAAACCTGCCTAGAATCCTTCTCCCTCAGGAACCTAAATGAATCTTTCCCTCTCCTCAGTCATGGCTCTGCTCAAGTGTTACATTCTCAGTAAAGTCTTTACCAGCCTTTGAAAATAGCATCCTAACTTTCCCCAGGACTTCTCCATCTTTGTTTTTCTCCTAGGCACTTATCATCTTATAAATACCCTACAATTTAATTACTGATTTATTTTTTAAAATACCTGTTTTATGCCTCTAAATGGTGAGTTCCACGAGATGAGAAGTTTTGGCTCATTTTGTTCATTCGTGCATACTCAGTGCCTAGTACGGTACCTGTCTCATACCTGGTGCTCAATTTATACTTATGAATGGAAGAATATTAAGATAATAGAAAAGTAAAATATAGATTGCTTTTGAAGGATTAAGTAGAAAAGAAGCAGAAACAGTTATAATTAAGGCATTATTCTAAACCTTTCAAGGCCACCTCTGTACCTCCAGGTACTCATTGCTATTTATTGCTACCCAAACCTTGGTAAAGTGTCTTCTGCTCAAATAAAAATAAATTATTTACCATAAATTGGAAGGCAATGATTCAGCGACAGCTCAAACTCTATATGAACAGTCTTATCAAGTCATTTCTTTATGTTCTAGAGGATAGCTAAGACAGTTATTCTCAAAACTTGATATTTAAACAATTATAGTTCACATGCAATATATTTATAATTCATCAATTAAAAAAGAAGTTTCTCTTTTACCTTAGCTTTGGGAAAAATATTCTCAGAAAGCTAAGGTTGGATCCTGTTGGTTATTGTATTGTTTTATTTATTTATTTATTTATTTATATTTATTTATTTATTTTTTTTTTTGAGACAGAGTCTCGCTCTGTCCCCAGGCTGGAGTGCAGTGGCCGGATCTCAGCTCACTGCAAGCTCCGCCTCCCAGGTTTACGCCATTCTCCTGCCTCAGCCTCCCGAGTAGCGGGGACTACAGGTGCCCGCCACCTCACCCGGCTAGTTTTTTGTATTTTTTTTAGTAGAGATGGGGTTTCACCGGGTTAGCCAGGATGGTCTCAATCTCCTGACCTCGTGATCTGCCCGTCTCGGCCTCCCAAAGTGCTGGGATTACAGGCTTGAGCCACCGTGCCCGGCCGGTTATTGTATTGTTTTAAAGATAACAACACTATCGTATACATCTTGGTAGCATTTTTGAAGCTCTAGTAGCCAGATTTTAAATTTTAAAAAATGTAGTTACCAAAATAAGACTTTTCCAGCCTTCAAAAAGCTCAATGGGACTATATATTAAAGTGCAGTCCATTGATGACTGTGTCTTATATTAAAAAAAATAGAATTGTGTTATTGAACACTTTTAGAGGCCAAGGTAGCCTGTTTATTTACAATAACAATGGGGCCAACTGTTATCTTAAGCAAAAGTTACAAGTAAGATGGATAATTGGAGTTTAAAAGGGAGGAAATTTCCTCCCTCAGGGAAGAAATATTCTCACAGAACAATTTTGCAGGTATCAGAGAATATGAAGGTGGTCAATACCAACCTACACTCATTGTTCAGAGCCCTTAAGGGTGGAAGGCTGACTAACTTGACTGGGCTCTTAAAGTAAACAAACACAAAATACATGAGACAATTGCATATTTAGGATACCAAATGTAGCTTTGCACGCCAAAAACGCACACACAAAAGAAGGGCAGAGGTTCTTATTCCTGAAGCTCACAACTAGAGATTTGGTGGGAACTACGTAATTAAAAGGTTGTTGTATGCATTTTTTCTTCATTGTTTGGCCAGCATAAAGCATTTAGTAAAATCATATTGGGTATATAAATACCCAATGCATTTGAATCATAAATCCATTTTCCTTGGAATGAAAGCAGGTAAAGGTGTGGGTCCTGAGGCTAGACCCGTCAGATGTTAACCCGTCAAATGTTAACTCTACCACTTCCTCCTTGTGTGATTTTGGGCAAATTAATTAACTTGTGTAAGTCTCAGATTCCTCCTCTTAATATAGGTTCATGATTATAACTCTTAGCTACACTGTCTCATAAGACTATTTTATTACATTACATAATCCATGCATAAGTTCCTAAATAAAATGCCTGGCATATGTTAAGATATCCATAAATGCTAGCTGTTGTCATTGCTATTATTAATATTATTCAGTTAAATCCATCCTAAAAATATAGAGACTTCTTCAAAATACTGAGCAATTTGAAAGGATAAAATATTTTAAATTTTCTTCTCTGTTATTCTAAGACTTTTAAACAGAGCAATCTTCTTAGAGAGCTTTATTACCATTGTTTTGAAGATCTGTTGGTGAATACAATTTCAGACTTCCCTGATGTTAAAATTTTGGTTGTAATAAACTATTTGAATGTGGAGGACACAATGTAGTTAGTTACATAACCAGACACTTTTGGTTACATTCAGGAACAACAACAACAACAAAAAAGGGAAAATAGAACAACAACAAAATATATATATATATCTTTTTGAGATATATCTTTTTGAGATGGAGTCTCACTCTATTGCCCAGGCTGGAGTGCAATGGCACGATCTCAGCAGACTGCAACCTCTGTCTCGCGGGTTCAAGCAATTCTCTTGCCTCAGTATCCCCTAGTAGCTGGGATTACAGAAACATGCCACCACTTTCAGCTAATTTTTGTATTTTTACTAGAGATGGATTTTGGCCATGTTGGCCAGGCTGGTCTTGAACTCCTGACCGCAGGTGATCCACCCACCTCAGCCTCCCAATGTGCTGAGATTAAAGATGTGAGCCACCCAAAGTATTTTAAGAAGTAGTTCAACTGCCTTGAAAATCTTAGCTGTGCTTTAACATTACAAAGATATTTATACCATGAAGTCCTTTTGGTTTTGATTTTCATAAATTGTATGCTTTGGATGACACTTTAGATTTACACTTCTAACTTTAAATCACAATCACAGAATAATTCCTGGGCAACAGTCTCCCCGGTTCTCACTATGTAGAGATGGGGCCAGGCATCAGATCCCTATCCTCAATAAAGGAGCAACTTGATCCATGTTAAACTGAAATACAATGACTATTTAGAGCACTAAAAATATACTACTTGGTTTCTTTCCTTTTTCATTGGTAATAGTTAATTAAATAAGACTGAATAAGAATATAACCTTTCTGTTTGTATTCTACTATAGTTTTTAGAATTAATTTTTCTTTTTAAATTTTCTCTCATTCATTTTTATTTTCAATAATAGAAAAATATTTCCTAGTAGAATTTCACTCACGGTTAAATTTTGGGATCTTCTGGGATGTATTAGACCTCCCCAACTTGCCTTTGTGAAGAAAACAGAATCTTTAAAGCTAGTGGTGAACCATTCTCAGTGCAAGGTTTCCCTCTTCACTATTTAAGCTTATATTAATTCAGTGATTTCTGGTAAAGGTTTCTCTTGAGCAAGATAGTCTAAATATTTCTAGAGTGGTTCTATCCATACATTGCATTGATATAGACAGGAGGCAGGAGTGTGCGGTGCCTGGTGAGGGCTCCACTCTCGAGTCTGGACCCACAGCCCTAAATGAGAACAGTCATTCCTATTTTTAATGCTCAGATGTTGCCTTTTGGTCGACCATGCCTACAATCCTCTGTCCATGTAAACCCCAAACTGCTGGCTCCACGAGCAGAAAAGCGGCAGAACAGCACAGTGGCAGAATGGTGCAGCAGAGAAGGAGAGATAAGAAGCACTTGAATGTCGAGAGGAATTTGGCTGGGGATGGTCACAGAGGAGATTGGCCATGGGACAGCTGAATTCCAGGGGAAGATCATCTTTCTCCTCCATCCCATTTCACGCTCCCCATCCCTCCCACTGAGAGCCACCTCCATCACTCAATAAAATCCCCGCATTCACCATCCTTCAAGTCTGTGTGATCTTCCTGGATGCTGGACAAGGACCCAGGTACCGAGAGAGCAGATGTAAAAGGTTGTTACCCTGACTCTCCACTGAGATGGGTAACACTTAGCTGTCTCTAGACAGCAAAGATAAAAGAGCATTGTAACACCCCTAGACACTGCCTTAAGGCCAGACCCCAAAAGCTCTCACCCCGACTCACCCGCATGCTCCCCCTCCTGTAAGGGTTTGAGTGCACTACAGCCCAGTGAATGAGACACCCCTGGCGCGAGTCCCTCGAGGGGTCAGGGAACTCTCCTGTTTCAGTATCCTCTTAAATTAATATAAAATCTGGGGTTTTACTGATTTAATAACAGTTTAAAATTTCATATCTACGTTACCATAAGATATTACCATGGAGGTTACTGATATTAAAATTTAAAATAGAAAAAAACAAAGATGTGAAAACAAATCAAGCTCTGTCCTCTGTATTTCCAGAATTAATTATTTATATATTTATAAAGTGATGTGTTTAGACGCTTGGAAGGTGACCAGGATCAAGGTACGCCTCTACCACATCTTTGTGCCATATGAAAAAGTTTAATTTCATCACAACATTTTTCTATTACCAAAACATCTGTCTATAGGGAAGACTGATTTTCAGAAACACACACACACACACACACACACACACACACACACACACACACACACACACGTTAAATTGTAATAACTTATAAACTATGGTGCCTGGTGGACTCTCACTTTTAGACTTCCAAGATGAAAGTATCTCACAGGTCAACTCACTGATGAGCTGAAGTACTGGAGGGTTGGGGATAACTTGCCTAGGGAAATTAGTAAGAGTTTAGATGAAATATAAAGGATCGCTAGCAGCTGTATGTCTATGCCAAGGCTGCTTGACTTCTCTCACAGTAGTGTCATCCCATAAGGCCCTGTTCATTCCTTTAGTACTCATACCTCATGGTTGTACTTTCCTTTTTTTCTTCTTTAATTGGAAAGATATAGTGACAAGTACAATGGCTGATATAACAAGCATGTGTCTACCTCCCAAAGTGATTGATTTTTTTCATATTAGCCTCTTTTTGTACCTTGAACACTTCTCAGTAGTGTACTTTGCTGGTTTCAGGAGAGTGACAATACTCAGAAAAGGTAGCCCAGCATGTGTAATGGTAGATTGCATGCCATTTCTGTTATTGAACAGGTTCATAGAAATGGACTGCATCAGATTAACAGAAATGCTTGTATGTTCAGGGCAGGCACTACGCATGATATTTTTCTATTTATGACTTTTTGTTCAGAACAGCAATGCATCAGTACTATAGTTTGTCTGTTTGTCCCTTCCAAACCTCCTGTTTAAATGTGATGTTGGAAGGGGGAACTAATGGGATGTGTTTCGATCATGGGGATGGATCCCTCATGAATGGCTTCGTACCATCCCTGAAGTATTGATTGAGTTCTCAACATATATAAACAGCTACATATATTTAGGAGATAAAGAACGAAGTTTATTAGGGAATTAAATTTGTCCAAGGAATTAGGGACTTAAATTGTCCCTTTTCAACTGGATATCCTGTAAAAAGCCAAGATGTATTGAAACATTGAATACAATCTCCTCTAATACCACAACTTTTCTCATGGTGGCCCAGAATTTAGAAGATGCCAGCATCTTTTACCATTAGCAACAGCAACTGCTTGGGTAACTGTACACAATGCAAATAGTTCGTCTATTGTTAGAGTAAGTATTAAATGTAAACCATACTCTATTATTTCTGATGAGAGGTGGTTGTTAAAGAGAGTGTGGCACCTCCCCACTCTGTCTCTGGCTTCCTCTCCTTCTATGTGATCTCTGCACGCACTGGTTTCCCTTCACCTTACATCATTGGTGGAATCAGCCTGAGGCCCTCACTAGGGGCAGATGCTGCTGCCATCCTTCTTGAACAGTCTGTGGAACTGTAAGCCAAAGAAGCCTCTTTTCTTTATAAATAACCTAGATCAAGTATTCCTTTATAGGACTGAGACAATTGATCTCAGGAAATTAAGCTCCTAAACATAACAGGGAACGGTTAACACAAGAATATGCATTTGTCTAAATCAGCTTAAGAAAATATATGGTGAAGATATACAGGTTTATTGAGGGAAGCAAATATCCTTGAACTTGACATAATGAACTCTTCCTATTGAAAAGTGATACATAGGCCAGATTCTCCAATTTGGCACCACTCAATATCCTATCTGCAAAAGAGGAACCCTTTTACCCTGTGTGGAAAGAGGCACAACCACGCAGGTTGCAGACCAGTAGTAACTTCGTGATCCTCAATCTTCTTGTCTGTAAAATGAAAGAGTTAGGGTAAAGATATAACTTTCTAGACTTTGGAAAGGAGTCTATAACACCATGCCATGGAAGTGTCTTTTTGCTTTGATTAAGCTAAGCAGAAGGAAAGAGGTAAACAGTGATTTAAAATTTGAGTCAAGATGCATTTTCTTTATGAACTAGGTGGAGCCCTGGACTTTTGTCTAAAAAATAGGACTTGATAATGACTTCACTATTTTGGAAATCCAGTCAAATTATATATTCTCTCAGAGCTTTAATGTCTTCATCTTTAAAGAGAAGAACTCTATCTCAAGACATTGTTTTTGGGGCTAAATGGAATCATGAAGGCACTTTTGAATAAAGGCACATTGTCAACTATTTTTATATGAAGACATAATTACTTAAAGATAAATCCTACATTACACCAAAAACTTACTCTCAATCTATTTTCATTAGTATTATTTCATTTTGAAAGCAAAACTTTCTTAAAGCAGGAGTTACGTTTGCTTAGTTATATGTAATAAAGAAAAAAGGAAGGAAAAAGCCAAAGAAAAGAAAAGAAAAGAAAGGCTTTCCTAATTCCATCAAGTGCCTTAGCTCTTTAGTGGGCAAATTATACTCTCTAACATCAAAATATATAAACGGTGATATATATAATTAGGAGATACAGAACAAAGTTTATTAAAAAATTAAGTTTGTCCAAGGACTGATTCCTTTTCAATTGGGTATTTTCTAAAAGGCCAGATTGTACTAAAACACCGAATACCATCTCCTCTAATGCCACATCTTTTCTCATTATGGCCCAGAATTTAGAAGATGCCAGCATCTTCTAACCTCAGCAACAGCATATGTAACTGCCCAAAATGCAAAACATGTATGGAAAGTACCAGCAATAATTTAGAAGTGAAACAACACACCCCATATACATGAAGAAAGTGAATATTGGTATGAAGAGTTTTTCTCTTTTTTACATGCGCCATAATATTGAATTACTTTTATTCTGTAGGTATGTCTTAAAAAAATTGAAAAGGATAATCATTTAGGTAAATGTGTTTATCTTTAGGCACAGGTGATAATTAAGCTTATAGGAAATTATGAATACTACATTTATCAAGAATAAATCTGGTTTGATTGTGCCATCAAGCTGGAGTTTCATCAAGCTTTAAGCTTGTATCTGTGGAAGAAACAAAAATTCTGTGTTAATTTTTAAAGACAATTTGAAGAAAGTGAAGTTTAAAATACATGTACTAATTGCAAATGCACATTTTCATTTCATTGAAGTGCAATGAAGTGTTTTTGCTTCACTTTCACACACACATTCACATATACACAGAAATATAGATAAATTAGTATGTGATAACGCGTATCATGAAAGGTCTTTCACATTGGAAAATATTGACCTTTACATGTGAGACATTTTTCTTAGGTGCTAATGATGTAAAGAAAATCTCCGACCTCAATGTGCAGGGAGGTACCACCTGTACAAAAAGAATTGTAATTTGATTAGGTAAATAGTGGAACAGAAGTGCGAAGCGTGCATAGGGCCTAAGAGAACTCATAGTAGGTATCCCTAAACCATAATTTCTGATGTTGGAGCGGAGAGGTGACATAGAGTAGAGCAGGAGTTGACTGGACAAATATGCTAGTGTTTGTGCCGAGAGGCTAGATATTTCCAGGCAGAAAGAAGAGCAAGTGCAATCTTCATATGTTCTGCATACCCCTTTCTGATGCCTATTTACTTACTCAACGCCATAAATGGGCATTCCTGCCTTTATGCCTCAGCACTTTCAGCTTGTTCTCTTTGAACACAAGCTTCACTTCTATATGGCCAATGCCTGGTGCAGGCCTTGACATTTAATAAATAATGAGGGGGCAATCTAGTACGATGAAAAAAACATTGAATTTGGGGTAAATTCTGAGTTTGAATTCCATCTCTTGCACTTAATAGCAATACATAGAATGAATTATATAACCTTTTGAGACTTAATTTTATCTTCTGTAAGATGAGGATTGTAGGTACCTAACTTTGGAATATGTTAGGAAGAGTAAATGAAATAATGAATATAAAGTATGCATTAAAGTGCCAATTGTATACTAAGTATAGAATATGTGATAGCTATAGAGGCTATTTCTAGTTATCTATCAGTGTATTCTCTACTCATCTAACTCAGTAAAAGTAACCTTCGGAAATTTTGATTACATTTCCTAGTCTATGTTGAGTCTAGGAGTACTAATATGAATAAGTTCTGACCGACAGAAGACTAGTGAAAAGTTCTGTTTTTTCCTTCAAGTTGAAAACAGTTACTGGATATTAAGGGGCAATTTTATACTTTGCGATCGAAGCTACCATCAAGCTTTAAGAAAAAGAGAATGTGGATCCTTTAATCCAGGAGAACCCAGCTCACGACCACGGACCTGTTAGGAACCGGACTGCGGAGCAGTAGGTGAGTGGCAGGTGAGTGAACAAAGCTTCATCTGTATTTACAGCCACTCCCCACTGCTCTCATTACTGCCCGAGCTCCATCTCCTGTCAGATCAGCGGTGACATTAGATTCTCATATGATTGTGAATTCTATTGTGAACTGTGCATGCAAGGGATCTAGGCTGCACGCTCCTTAGAAGAATCTAATGCTTGATGATCTGTCACTGTCTCCTATTACCCCCAGCTGGGAACATCTATCCACAGGAAATCAAACTCAGGGCTCTCACTGATTCTACATTGTGGTAAGTTTTATAATTATTTATTACAATGTAATAATAATAAAAATACAGTGAACAATAATTGTAGTGTGCTTGAATTATCCTGAAACCATCCTGCCCTCCTCAGTCCACGGAAAAATTGTCTTCCACAAAACCAGTCCCTGGTGCCCAAAAGGTTGAGGACCACTGCTGCCTTATTACATAGTCAGCCTGAAGCTCCTAATTCTGAACTCTTCCCATGAAAGAATAAAACTGTTAATTTGACTTTTTCAATACTGGTAGAGTAGTAGTAGTAGCAGTTATTATCAATAACGGAATTGTGGTATTGGTAGTCATTGAAAGTTCAAATTCATAGAGTTTTGAGAGACTATAGTACATCTGGGTAACTGTACATGGGTTTGCAAGGGGTATGGTGAGGTTAGGGGAGAGTGAGAGAGCCATAAGAACACTGGTAATTCATGTTAAGGACTATGGATTTAAACTACTGATTCATTTTAAGCAGGAGTGTGAAATCAGATTTCACTTCAGATAGCTCATTCTGCTCAGGGACAAAAATGATTAATAAGCATTCCCTCTTAAGAACAAGAGGCTGGATGCAAAGAGTCTAGTTAGAAGACCTACTCAGAAATTCAAAAGAGAAAAGTTGATGGTATAAACACAGGTAGAGGGTGTAGGCATGGACATGAATAGCTGGTCCAAGACACATTTAGAAGACAGGTTGTTTCAACGACTGGTGACTTTTCATGTCAAGGATGAATTAAGCAGAAGAGGAAAGAATAACTCAGATTGTGAGCTTGGAGTAATAGGCTGAGTGCATATTTGGGTTGTGAGATGATTTCTGTTTTGGAAATGCCAAGTGAGGTGCCTGAGGAACATTCATTTTGAGATATCTTGTAGGCACTTATGCATTCAGCATCACTATCATCACCACCATCCACCATCACCTTTGTTATCACTGTCATCATTCTCTTCGTTATCATCAAATGAAATTATTCTAGGAATTTTGAATAAATCACTTGCATAGATGTAAAAAATAGAGATCTTTTCTAGAAATGTGTGGTGTCATTATTTTTCTGAAACTACTTATAAAGTACTTGGTAGGTTTGGAGGGATGACATGCTACAGCAACTGAGAACAGACTCAGCTCTCTTTAAAGAGTGTCAACATGCCTCTCATTAATTTATCTACATAGAGTTTTAGTTTGTTGGAAAAAAATTTCTGCCTTTTCTACTTATTATCCATGGAATTTTGGTCAAATAACTCTATTTCCTCATCTGTAAAAAGGACAGCTACTGGTGTCTGCCCTAAATATATATCAGTAAAATTCATTAAACTGTTTCATAAAGTATAGACCACTTATATACATTTGTGATACAATTTTTACCATGTCATTTTAAGCACACTTATAAGGTTTTAAAACTTCTATTTTTATATTTAAGGTTGCACAAGATGATATGCATGGTTCTATGGCTCTAAGATTTTCAGATGTAACTTGACATTTTAATATTCATATTTTTGATTGTCCACAGTTGTTTTTGTTAAGTTTTTCTTAATTGCAGAGAATAATGACCCAAATAACCTTAAGTAAAAAGCAATTTGATAAGAGGAGACACATATTGGAATGGGAAGACAAAAGTCAACAGGAAAGGACACAACTATCCTTCTTCTAGGGTCTGCAATGACATATTCACTCTGTCCCTTGGTCTTTCTCTGTCTTTCTCTCTTTTTCAGTGATTCTACATTTCAATTTAAATTTTATCTGAAGACCAGCTTTTCTATTTAGTCATTGTTCCTATTTCCTCATAATTTAGACTTGTGAATGGATTTTAACTTCCCATGGCCTTACCCCACCTCTTACCATTCGTATTATATTAATTTGACCAAACATAATACAAAATGTGGCACCTGCCTTCAGCAGAGCCTTAACCCTAGGTCCTTCTTCATCAGTGATGTGGGTTGGTGAGCAATGATCATCTCTATTAAGTATGCTTGGCATCATCAAAATCGTTTCAGGCAAAAAACACAGGCATAGGGAATTTAGCAAGATGGATCTGACTATCCCCTCATCTATTTTGTGCATTGACTACAGATCCATACTTTATTATGACAGCCCAAAATTATGTAAGCCAGGGAACAAACCCTCTCTAAAATGCAGGGGAAAAACAGGTGGGAAATAGAGTTGAATGAAGGTTGGAATTTAAGCATAAGAGACAGACTGGGCAGAAAGTGGTCCTAAAAGTAATATTACAAAAATGGTATTTCTCCATATAATATAGTTTTTCTAATCACAGAGGGAACAAAAAAATTGAAACACTAGTTTATGAAATGTACTGAAAACAAAACAAATCTCAACACCATGATTACCAATGACCTGAAGATCAAGAGCATTTTGTTGTCAGATCATTTAGTCTGTGGTTTTCCCAAAGACTCCTCTCTAGAGCTAGTGTCATACTTTGGTAATAGCACATCGAAGACTCTGTAGCTAGTGTCTTAATAGATAAAAACTAGGTGTCAGACACATCTCCAGGTCATTTAATCTTTTTTGTTTTATCCCTCTAAAATATTTCTGCTAAAGCACCCAAATAACACGACTAATCTTTAATAATCCAGTTAGTATTTCCACAAAAGATCTGCATGTTTCACTAATATTTTGGTGGCTGCTTCTTGAGTTTATGAAGGATCAAACACATCAAGAAATTTACTATAATTTAATTTTGCATCAATTTTCTAATATATTACCAATAGTTTATTAGCTACTAAAATATCAGAATTCATCTATTACTTAGCAATACAATTTTCTTAATTCTTAGTCACACTTCACCCTAATGCAGATCTCTCAAAAATTTAGTTTAATTCAATATGAAGGATAAAGAAAATCAGATCCAACGTACAAGTAATAAATACGTGGCTCTTGCCATGTTAATAAAATGCAAAATAAGAAAAACATCAAGAAAACAAATTACTAGTTTTGTTTTTATAAAAATTAAGCTTCCAGAGGCCAAGAATGTTGTCTAACGCATGTAAAACGTTGTGTACTGTTGGCACTTGGATATTAAAATTCAATATTTACAACTGAAACATAATTTACTGAGCCATTCCAATGCACAAGCAAATGGGATGTATTGAATATCTTGGGATTGCTGAAATGCACTTTGATTTTATGCAACATCTTGTTAACTTTATCTGTTTTTCATAGCTCTTTTTCATTAGAGGGAGGGCAAGGGGAAAATTGGATCAAGGTCTTGGTTTTTAATACTAGGCATCAACACTATGAAAAAAAATCAAAGACACATTAATAAACTAAATATTACCTCCCACTGCTCTCTGGCTACCAGGCACACACATTTCTTTCCATTGGACTCCTAAGAGGGCCTTCAATAAAGTAAAACTGTGATTTTGACATTTTTCTTGCTCGCTGCCAGGAAATTCTAAATTGAGTCCCAGTTGTTTTTCAGATTAATCCATTGGAGAAAAGAGAATCTGAACACAATATTTTACAACTTTCTGAAAATGCATTTAGGCTAAATTTAGGTCTGGGTATATGTATGTATCGCTAATTATAAAATGCTTCTCTTACATCAAGCACACCCTAGGAACATGGCTGTTAAAAAAAGATGAGGTAAGGCATTTCTAACATGTAAGAGCAAATTTTCTGTGAATAGTAGGAACCAAGTGTTTATTAAAAATATTTTTAAGACATGATATATTTTAAAAACTGGTCTGCTTTCAAGAATTGACTTGTTTCCTCTCTTAAAAATCATAAAAATAGAGAAAAACATCTAGTGATAGCTTTGCTTTTTGTGTTACATCCAGGAAGAAAATAATACTTTTTATGAAACCTTACTCAATGAGACTTGATGTTTTATTTGAGTTCTTCATTCATATGTCAACCAGGTAAATGCACAACAAAGTGCATTTCAAAATCAAAGCATGCTAGTGATTTCCATATTTGCTTTCTGATCTTTTCTAACACTCTAGGAACAGCTGCCCAGGAAGGGCACCTCGAAGCCTTCACTGGCGAAGAATACAGTGGGCTCAGTCCCTAGGTATGCGCTGCAAGGAGCACATTACACCTGGGCAATTCCTATTGAGAGAAATGGAAAGGAATTGCACTTCCAGCCTTTTTAAGAGCTCATTTGGTGCTTCACATGAGACTTTATTAAAAATAGCGCAGCTTTCAAAAACCTTTTAAGGCACTGGATGCTTTTTAAAAATCTAATAAATATGGATGGCTGATTAAAGAATGTATTTTATATACTGTATGGTAATGTTCTTTCTTCTCTTCATTTTCCATCTTTCTTTGCTTTTGGCTTTTCTGAGGCTTCAAGTAATAAGTGGGTGTTTTAAGAGGACCCACCACTCTCCATAGCACAAATTCCTTCATCCTAGTGGGAACTCTGTCCTATCCTTTGCCCTACACCAACCACAAAAAAAATTGCAGTTTAAATTTAATGAGTACTTAGCACAAACAAAATCGAATTGATTTTCCCAACAACTTTTAAGGTAGATATTATTCTCAGTTTGCAGAGTGGAAACTGAGGCTCAGAAAAGATTAGTAATTTGCTCAATATCACATATCTAGCGGGTGGCACTGCCAATGCTATTTCAAAACAAGTCTTTTGGTAGTGATGGTTATTGTGGTGGTGATGATAGTAATGTTAGGTATTGTGCAAAGTCATTTTCATATATTCTCTTCTTTAGTCTTTACTTGATTGTGTATGAGTTTTATATTCCAATCTCAAAGTTGGTGATTTTCCCCCTACACATAAGCAAAGTCTACCAATTAAAGGTTTTATTGAGAAACACTGATAGGACCTAACAATGGGAGTAAATAATAGCTCTTACTATAGACTTACTGTTTTTCTGCAGGGCTCTGAAAACAAAACTTTTTTCTCCCTAAACGCTATTTTCTGAAGAGTCCTTCTTGTTACCTGCTTCCCTTGTCGTTTCCAAGTTTAGACATTTGTAAAAAGAAACTTCCTTAGAAAACTGTCAGCTTAGAAAACTGTTTTATTTGTCCTTTTTTTTTTTTTTTTTTTTTTTGGTCTTCAAGTCAGGAAGCTTGGGCAGAAAATAGAAGACTCAGTAAAGTGGTAAGTAGAATGACTTGGATAAAGTAGCACTGGAACATTGAAAATCCATGTCTATCAGGAAGTCTAAGCAGGGAGACCAGGCAGGCTTCTCAGGCAGAGCTGAGGTCCAGGTTTCCAGAAGTGCTGCTTGTGCGGAGGGGTGATCAGAGCACAGAAAAATCTGTTTCCCACTTTTACAGTCTATTACATGGGGGTATGAAGTGTTTGATCAAAACCTTAGAATATCTAGGTAGGTGATAAAGTCTCTTTTAAAAAGCATTGAAATACACAACTTTGGTGAAATCCTTGTGGCACAGGTGAAGTGACAATTTCCTTCTTAACTGAAGATGATCAAGGATGATTCCCAACTTCTCTTCTGCTATAGCTTTTTCATAGATCTCCTCTCTTGTTCTGCCAATGGTGAAAGAGAGGCTGCATCATTCTCATAACTGTGTTACATACAAATAGGAAATTATTATTCCAGGTCTAAATCATTTTTTCAGACTTTCTTAGCAAATATAATCTTCTCATCTTTTATTTTCATTTCATTCAGTTCTCCTGAATACTTTCTAATTTTAATGCTGTATACATATAAAATGCCAAATCATAAAAATTGTTTTACCTAAAGTCTACAGAAAAGTGATTATCTTTTTAAAAACATTTTATATAGTTCACCATTTTGCAACCTATTAAATGTAATTTGATTTAAAAGTTTATTTTATAGATTCGTGTTAAAAAAGGAAGAAAACAAAAATGTGAAGGAGTTTCTTAAAAAGAATCTTCCTATAATTTTAGAGGTGCTATAATAAAAACAGTTTACGTAGGAAGAATTCAAATGACATTATAAATTACGACATATACTCAAACATTTTTTATGCATGGAAAACAATTGTTTTATTTTAAATCAATATAAATTAGTCATGACTATATGTTTGTAATTTATCAAGTGGTTTTTTATAGTTGAACAGAAAGTAGTTTAAAGGACCATTGGAAGAAAGGTTTTTTTTTTTGGGTAGAATTTTTATTCTGTGATGACCTGGTCTCATGTGGTTCCAGAATTCATAGCTCTCATGTCTTTGGCTATGTATCCATGGGATAAAAGGATGACTTCTACATCTTACAATGTATACCTCATTAAATGCTTACAGTCTCACACAGGGACCAATTGTTTAAGGCAGCATGGCAATATAACCTTTGGAAGATTGGGTCTTGTTACCTGTTTTATAAAGGGCTTTTAAAAATTATTTTGGTCAATTCTTCATCCTTATTAGGTCACTGACTAAAGGATAAGATCTTCCTGCTCTATAAATTTATCTTCATCAATGAAGGACTTATATATATCACTAATTATTTCATTATAAGGATATAGTACAACACATCATGAAAACTGTTTAATAAATTATTTTTTTGCTTGGTAAAATTTAATTGTTCTAATTATTTTTATTTCTTGTTTTACTATTTCAGTATCACCTTCTTAAAAGAGGAATCGCTAAGGAAAAAACCACACACACACAAAATAATGTCACCTATCTCTTGCTAGAAGCCTAGCAATTGGTTAATATGTACCAATTGGACAGACCCAATTGGAGAGATATTTTTGAGTTTGTGAAAAATCTAAATCATGAAATATTTTCAAAGATAAGCAAAGCATCAAAAAGCCATGGTGCTGTCTGGGGAGGACAATGAATAGATACCTTTATATAATTTTATCAGGTACATTAGGAATGATGTAAATAGAAGCAAATAATATATTTATAAACATTTCTGCATTGAAAAACTAATAAAAATATTTCAAAAACATGCCATTTCTCAGTTTTTCTCTCGCTATAAATTCTCTAGTTGTTTCTTTATTATATTATGCCCTTACACCCCTGGCCAACATTACCAGCATCAAATTTACAGGAAAAAAAAAAAAAGAAAAATAGAAAATTTAGGAAAAAAATTTTACATTTTCTTAGGAATTCAAAAAATAAGAAAATAGGATTTAATTTTATTTTAGACTATCTCACCTTAGTTTAGTCCTTAGAAAATTAGCATTTCATGCCAGCATAGATTTAAAACAATGAGCCTAAAGTCAGTTATAAATAAGCAGTGAAGTAGAAACTCCTTTACGAATGTGACTTAGTTTCTGCCGAGAGATCTGCTCTTAGTCTGATGGGCTTCCCTTTGTGGGTAACGTGACCTTTCTCTCTGGCTGCCCTCAACATTTTTTCTTTCCTTTCAACTTTGGTGAGTCTGACAATTATATGTCTTGGAGTTGCTCTTCTCGAGGAATATCTTTGTGGCGTTCTCTGTATTTCCTGAATTTGAACGTTGGCCTGCCTTGATAAGTTAGGGAAGTTCTCCTGGATAATATCCTGCAGAGTGTTTTCCAACTTGGTTCCATTCTCCCCGTCACTTTCAGGTATACTAATCAGACGTAGATTTGGTCTTTTCACATGGTACCATATTTCTTGGAGGATTTGTTCATTTCTTTTTACTCTTTTTTCTCTAACTTCTCGCTTCATTTCATTCATTTGATCTTCGATCACTGATACCCTTTCTTCCAGTTGATCAAATCAGTTACTGAAGCTTGTGCATTTATCACGTAGTTCTCGTGCCATGGTTTTCAGCTCTATCAGATCATTTAAGGACTTCTCTACATGGGTTATGCTAGTTAGCCATTTGTCTAATCTTTATTCAAGGTTTTTAGCTTCTTTGCGATGGGTTCAAACTTCCTCCATTAGCTCAGAGAAGTCTCATCGTCTGAAGCCTTCTTCTCTCAACTCGTCAAAGTCATTCTCCGTCCAGCGTTGTTCCATTGCTGGCGAGGAGCTGCATTCCTTTGGAGGGGCAGAGGCGCTCTGATTTTTAGAATTTTCAGCTCTACAAGCCAGAATAGAGTGGGGGCCAATATTCCACATTCTTAAAGAAAATAATTTTCAACCCAGAATTTCATATCCAGCCAAACTAAGTTTCATAAGTGAAGGAGAAATAAAATCCTTTACAGACAGGCAAATGCTGAGTGATTTTGTCACCACCAGGCCTGCCCTATAAGAGCTCCTGAAGGAAGCACTAAACATGAAAAGGAACAACTGGTACCAGCCATTGCAAAAACATGCCAAATTGTAAAGACCATCGATGCTAGGAAGAAACTGCGTCAAAGCAGAGTGTAGAGGGAAATTTATAGCACTAAATGCCCATAAGAGAAAGCAGGAAAGATCAAAATTGACACCCTAACATCATAATTAAAATAACTAGAGAAGCAAGAGCAAACATAATCAAAAACTAACAGAAGGCAAGAAATAACTCAGATCAGAACAGAACTGAAGGAGATAGAGACACAAAAAACCCTTCAAAAAATTAATGAATACAGGAGCTGGTTTTTTGAAAAGATCAACAAAATTGATAGACCGCTAGCAAGACTAATAAAGAAGAAAAGAGAGAAGAATCAAATAGATGCAATAAAAAATGATAAAGGGGATATCATCACCTACCCCACAGAAATACAAACTACCATCAGGGAATACTATAACCACCTCTACACAAATAAACTAGAAAACCTAGAAGAAATTGATAAATTCCTGGACACTTACACTCTCCCAAGACTAAACCAGGAAGAAGCTTAATCTCTGAATAGACCAATAGCAGGCTCTGAAATTGAGGCAATAATTAATAGCCTACCAACCAAAACAAGTCCAAGACCAGACAGATTCACAGCCGAATTCTACCAGAGGTACAAGGAGGAGCTGGTATCATCCCTTCGGAAACTATTCCAATCAATAGAAAAAGAGGGAATCCTCCCTAACTCATTTGATGAGGCCAACATCATCCTGATACCAAAGCCTGACAGAGACACAACAAAAAAAGAGAATTTTAGACCAATATCCCTGATGAACATTGATGAAAAAATCCTCAATAAAATACTGGCAAACCGAATCCAGCAGCACATCAAAAAGCTTATCTACCATGATCAAGTGGGTTTCATCCCTGGGATGCAAGACTGGTTCAACATACACAAATCAATAAATGTAATCCAGCATATAAACAGAACCAAAGACAAAAACCACGTGATTATCTCAATAGAAGCAGAAAAGGACTTTGACGAAATTCAACAGCCCTTCATGCTAAAAACTCTCAATAAATTCGGTATTGATGGAACATATCTCAAAATCATAAGAGCTATTTATGACAAACCCACAGCCAATATCATACTGAATGGGCAAAAACTGGAAGCATTCCCTTTGAAAACCAGCACAAGACAGGGATGTCCTCTCTTGCCACTCCTATTCAACATAGTGTTGGAAGTTCTGGCCAGGGCAATCAGGCAAGAGAAAGAAATAAAGGGTATTCAATTAGGAAAAGAGGAAGTCAAATTGTCCCTGTTTGCAGATGACATGATTATATATTTAGAAAACCCCATCTCAGCCCAAAATCTCCTTAAGCTGATAAGCAACTTTAGCAAAGTCTCAGGGTGCAAAAATCACAAGCATTCTTATACACCAATAACAGACTAACAGCCAAATCATGAGTGAACTCCCATTCACAGTTGCTTCAAAGAGAATAAAATACCTAGGAATCCAACTTACAAGGGATGTGAAGGACCTCTTCAAGGAGAACTCAAACCACTGCTCAACGAAATAAAAGAGTACACAAACAAATGGAAGAACATTCCATGCTCATGGATGGGAAGAATCAATATCGGGAAAATGGCCATACTGCCCAAGGTAATTTATAGATTCAATGCCATCCCCATCAAGCTACCAATGACTTTCTTCACAGAATTTGAAAAAACTACTTTAAAATTCATATGGAACGAAAAAAGAGCCCGCATTGCCAGGACAATCCTAAGCCAAAAGAACAAAGCTGGAGGCATCATGCTACCTGACTTCAAACTATACTACAAGGCTACAGTAACCAAAACAGTATGGTACTGGTACCAAAACAGAGATATAGACCAATGGAACAGTACAGAGCTCTCAGAAATAATACCAAACATCTACAACCATCTGATCTTTGACAAACCTGACAGAAACAAGAAATGGGGAAAGGATCCCCTATGTAATAAAAGTTGCTGGAAAACTGGCTTGCCATTTGTAGAAAGTTGAAACTGGATCCCTTCGTTACAACTTATACGAAAATTAATTCAAGATGGATTAGAGACTTAAATGTTAGACCTAAAACCATAAATAACCCTAGAAGAAAACCTAGGTAATACCATTCAGGACACAGGCATGGGCAAGGACTTCATGGCTAAAACACCAAAAGCAATGGCAACAAAAGCCAAAATTCACAAATGGGATCTAATTAAACTAAAGAGCTTCTACACAGCAAAAGAAACTACCATCAGTGTGAACAGGCAACCTACAGAATGGGAGAAAATTTTTGCAATCTACTCATCTAACAAAGGGCTAATATCCAGAACCTACAAAGAACTCAAACAAATTTGCAAGAAAAAAACAAACCCATCAAAAAGTAGGCAAAGGATATGAACAGACACTTCTCAAAACAAGACATTTATGCAGCCAACAGACACATGAAAAAAATGCTCACCCTCACTCATCATCAGAGAAATGCAAATCAAAACCACAATGAGATAACATCTCATACCAGTTAGAACGGTGGTCATTAAAAAGTCAGGAAACAACAGGTGCCAGAGAGGATGTGGAGAAATAGGAACACATTTATACATTGGTGGAACTGTAAAGTAGTTCAACCATTGTGGAAGACAGTGTGGTGATTCCTCCAGGATCTAGAACTAGAAATACCATTTGACCCAGCCATCCCATTACTGGGTATATACCCAAAGGATTATAAATCATGCTGCTATAAAGACACATGTACACATATGTTTATTGTGGCACTATACACAATAGCAAAGACTTGGAACCAAACCAAATGTCTATCAATGACAGACTGGATTAAGAAAACGTGGCCCATATACACCATGGAATACTATGCAGCCATAAAAAAAGGATGAGTTCATGTCCTTTATACGGACATGGATGCAGCTGGAAACCATCATTCTCAGCAAACTATGGCAAGAACAGAAAACCAAACACAACATGTTCTCACTCATAGGTGGAAACTGAAACAATGGAAACACTTGGACACAGGAAGGGGTACATCACACACCAGGGCCTGTCATGGGGTGGGGGGAGGGGGAGGGATAGCATTAGGAGATATACCTAATGTAAATGTTAATGGGTGCAGCACATCAACATGGCACATGTATACATATGTAACAGACCTTCATGTTGTGCACATGTATCCTAGAACTTAAAGTATAATTAAAAAAAAAAAATGTGACTTAGGCCGGGTGCGTTGGCTCACGCCTGTAATCCCAGCACTTTGGGAGGCCGAGGCGGGTGGATCACAAGGTCAGGAGATTGAGACCATCCTGGCTAACACGGTGAAACCCCGTCTCTACTAAAAACACAAAAAATTAGCCAGGTGCTGTGGCGAGCACTTGTAGTCCCAGCTGCTGGGGAGGTTGAAGCAGGAGAATGGCGTCAACCTGGGAGGCAGAGCTTGCAATGAGCTGAGATCATGCCACTGCACTCCAGCCTGGGAGACAGAGTGAGACTCTGTTTCAAAAAAAAAGAAAAAGAAAAGAATGTGACTTAAAAGTATGATAAAGAGAGCTGAGAAATGTCATAAGAGCAGTCACTACTTTTACCTGAATCCTCATACTTTACTTACATCACCTCATTAAATGCATTCAATTATCCAGAAAGATAGGCATCCAGATTCTCATTTTACAGTTAGGTAAACTGAGGCTTAGATAAATTAAAATGTTTATAGAAGATCACTCAAACATTAAGTGGCAGAAAGAGAATTTGAACAGATTTCAGGCAGGAAAAATGTGAAATTAGAATATAATTTGTAGATCAAATAAAATTGGTGTTTCAAATAGGTAGAACTAAAAAATTATTTACAGGTGGTATAAATGAGAATTCCTATTAATTTCCAAAATGTCCATTTACAACTTTTCAATGGGAAAACTTTCTAACTATAACTCACTAAGAGATCCTTAGAGGTCCAATGACACTATTAATGAAATGTTAACTGCTTGTCCTATAGTTCTAGCAGGTCAATTAGTTTCCGATCTATAACAATACTTTACCATTGAATCTGGGATCAAAATGTCAGATTCTGGCTATCTTCTGAGTGAAATCCTGGTAATGGCAATACTGTACATTGTAACCACCACTTTGATTTGTATATCTCTTTAAAATAATAATTTTAAAAACAGACAATAAGAGAAGTGCTACATTTTGAATACAGAGAAAAAAGAATTTGGCTCTTAATTCCTCGGAATTCATTTTCGTGGTCAAAGGGTTGAAAGCTTCATTTTAAACTATATACTCATTAAAAGCCTATGGCTTAACAAAGACCCAACTTGGCAAGCATGGTTGCTTGAAGTTAAAAGTGTTTTATGTTTATATTCAAATATTTGATGAGATAAAATAATACTTTGGTTAAGTTATATAATGTTTTGATGTACAGATATATTTCTTCATTAAGTTTCAGAGTATTAAAAAAACTTCTTGTGTTTTTTGGGATTTGACTTTAAATATACAAATGGGAAATTAAGGCAGTGAAAGAAAGTTGTAGTAATTACTTTTATAGGAGGATATCTAATGAAAAAAAATGTGATTCTCAAAATAATCAACAGTTCTCACTGTGGCTTCGTTCCCAGACAATGTGATCTCATTAGTAGAGATGAAGTTATCAAAATTTACACTCAGAATTCTATTTCTATGTACACACAACACTATAGTTAACACGAAGTTACAAGGTCAAATATTCCATCTCAACTGATAATTATTTTTCTTTACAGATGTCTATAAGTGTCTCTATTTCCACTGCTGGTTTTAGTTTTTATTAACCCTTTCACCATCTGTGATGGTGGCGTACTAGTGTCATTGTGCTTCTCCTCTATACAACTCCTAGAGAGATTCTTTTAAAAGAGTCAGGAACTTCCTGGCTCAAGAAATTTAATGGGAAGACAAATCAAATGAAAAACAAGCATATGAAGAGGTACTCAGCATCACTGATCATCAGAGAAATGCTAATCAAAACTACTAGGAGATATCATCTCACCCCAGTTATAATGGCTTATAGTAGAAAAGCAGGAAATAACAAATGCTGGTGAGGATGAGGAAAAAAGGGAATCCTGGTACACTGCTGGTGGGAATGTCAGTTGGTACAACTACTATGGAGAACAGTTTGGAGACTCCTTAGAAAACTAAAAATTGAGCTACCATATGAGCCAGCAATCACATTGGTGGTGTATAGCCAAAAGAAAGGAAATCAGTATATTGAAGAGATATCTGCACTGCCATGTTTATTGCAGCACTGTTTATAATAGCTAAGATTTGGAAGCAATGGACGTGTCCATTAATAGATGACTGGATAAAGAAAATGTGGTACATATACACATAGCAATACTACTCAGCCATAAAAAATAATGAGATCCAGTCACTTGCAACAATATGAATGGAACTGAAGATCATTATGTTAAGTGAAATAAGCCAGGCACAGAAAAACATATATCACATATTCTTACTTATTTGTGAATCTAAAAACTCAAATCAATTGAACTTACGGACATAGAGAGTAGAAAGATGGTTACCAGAGGCTGGAAAGGGTAGCTGGGGGTTGGGGAGGAGGTAGGGATGGTTAATGAGTACTAAAAATATAGAAAGAATGAATAAGACCCACTATTTGATAGCACAATAAGGTGACTATAGTTAGTGATAACTTAATTATATATTTTAAAATAACTTAAAGAATGTAATTGGATTATTTGTAACTCAAAAGATCAATGCTTGAGGGGATGGATACCCCATTCTCTATGATGTGCTAATTTCACATTGCATGCCTGTATCAAAACATTTCATGTACCCCGTAAATATATATACCTACTATGTACCTACAATTTTTTTTAAATTAGAACATTAAATAAAAAGAACTTTAATGAATTACTGATAATTAAAGCAAAAAAAATTACTCCTCCTTGGCATGACATTCATGTTTCTCTGTGATGTGATCTCAGCCTATACTTCTCTCCATACCACCTTTAAGAAGAGTTCACCATTTCCCAAACCTGCCCTTTACTCTCCTATCTCACAGATGTCTTTACACATTTTCCTCTCCTGTAATAACACCCCACTGTTATTACATTAATCTATAAAATCATTATTTACTGGATTAGTTCAAAGTTTACTTTGGCAATGAAGCCTTCTCTAACCTTTTTGGTCTTCATACTAAGAGTGTATCTGTCTGCTCCTGTGTTTCCAACACGTTATTTCTTCTCGACCCAGTGATTTAGCTCTTTCTTTCTAAATTATATTTATTTATGTACCTCCTATTTCATCTACTAAATTTTAAGTTTCTTGAAGGTAAAAACTACGTCTTATCAGTCTTTATATCCTCTGAAATATCTAGCAAATATGTTATATTTATATTTTTGTATATATTTATGTTATATATATCATATATAGTATATATATCCTCTGAAATATCTAGCAAATATGTCATTTTTGAGAATTATTTTCCATTCTTATTAATTAAATTAAATTTAAATTTAAGCAGTTAATTTGAATGAGGTTTATTAAATTGATTATAATATTCATTTTATGAATATCATATTTTGAGAATATACCAGCCTATAAGGTATTAACATTTTTCCCAAGTATCGAATTTTTCTCAAAGCATCGTGACTTTTCCCATTGCACATTGTTGAACATAATTGCAGACAATGGCTGTTGATTGGTGGTGCAACATGCTATAGAAAGAGCTGTTTCTCACTACAATATTCATTCAAACAATAATCAGTGCAGAATTTTGAGTTACATGAGAAAATAAATGCAATAATCAGAAACACTGTTTTAGAGCCTTTTTTTCTCAAGTAACTTCTGTATGAACTCACATGCCTCAAAGTATTTAACAGAACCCCTACCACCTCCATCAAAAAGCATTATATAAAAATGAATTACAATAGAACTAAGTTCATGAGTTGCTTCCTTTTCCCCTTGTATACCTTCAGTCCTGTGGGGAGTGTTGTACTGTGAGAGGCTAAGAGTATTAAATATGAGAGACATTTGTATATCTTATAGCTGGACTACTACAAAAAGGTGAATAGTCAAGGCAAAAGAATTTCTAGCAGAGAGAAGGTATAGCAAAAAAAAAAAAAAAAAATGAATCCTGGATGGGGAAGGGAAAGGGCAAGAAAGGGAAAGCAGACAAAGAAAGTAGGTATGAATTAAAAGGAGAATTCTCAGTGCCTATACAAAGTGGACTTGAAATTGACTCAAAGTGATCCTATATTAAATGACACTTATAACATCTTCTATATTCTAAGTGGCTTGGAATAGACTGCATTCTTTGTGGCCATACTTACAATTTATACTTAAAAATTCAGACTTTAAATTTATCTTACTGCTCCTTGTTCCCAACACATTATTTCTTCTTAACCTAATGATTTAGCTCTTTCTTCCTTAAATTATATTTATCTCCTATCTCACCTACTAGATTTTAAGTTTCCTGAAGTTGTTATTAAATAACTTACTACAGACATCCACCAAGCTCAAATGTCTTTCCAGTCACTGTGGTCATCATGGAAGCTTTGTTGAAGAAACAAATTAAACTGAAGTTGAATGAATAAATTTCAGGTCTGATGCATAGAGTCATTGAAAACAATCCAATGTATCCCATTTTTACAGAGGGTGAATTTAACAAGCTTTATACCAGTGCATTTTACATTGATTTTGAACAAAATTTTAGAATTAACTTTTAAAAATATTAAAAGGGCATTAGAACAACAAAGTGAGAATTACAAGGAAACATAACACGTTCAATAAGAGTAAGTCATGTTAGACTAACTTATCATTTTATGGTAGTATTACTAGCCTGAGCAATAAGGGCAAAGCTTCAAACACAGAATAGTTTCCTTGATTCAAAGATATCTTCAAAGACCCAGGTCACTTTGAACCTTTTATTCTGCCATTTTACAGCCTTTCAATTTGGATTTTCCTTCATGGGAAGGAAGATGGTTGATGCAGCAACAGTGGATTCCACAAAAAAAAGTCCTGGAGCCTCTTTAAGGGCCTTTTCCTTTTTATCAGAAGTTTGTCTCCCAAAAGCTATAGAAGCACACTCTGTTTTAGGTACAGTAGAAATAGGCCATATCCTCATGCTCTCTCCCCTCCAAAGTAGTACTGGGAATGTAAGGATCTGGAATATTTATCCTTTATAGCGGAAGATGGATTCTGACAGCAAGGAGGAAGTATGAGGAAAAGCAATTGCATGGACAGCCATATTAGCAGAATAATGCTAGTTGCTGTAACAAACAAAAACGACATACACTGGTTCAAACATGGTAGGCATTTGTTTCTTGTTTCAAAAGAGTTAGCATTTATGAGTGCTCAGCTCTCTTAAGTAATTGTTCAGAGAACCAGATTTCTTCCATCTTATGGCTCATCTATCTTCAACAAACGACTTTTAAGTTCACTGTGTTGGCTTGCATGAAGCCAGCAGAAGGCAAAAGTGTGGGGGAAAAAAAAACAAACAAAAGCATGGGCTTTTAAGGTCCATTGCCTGGAAGTCACACACACCACATCCAAACTCATTCCACAGGTGAGAGCTAGTCAATTGCCCTCTCAGCTCCCTACCAAAATGGGAAATGGTTGCCCCAAGTAAGCGGAACTTAGCAGCAACCAAATTGTGAATGAGAACTGAATATATGAGTAAGTTAATCAAATAGTTTGATGGTGGACTGATTGTATTTCAAGATTTTTGGTTATGAATACATTATCACTCCAGATGGATATATCTAACAGAATATCTCAGAGTATATCAGCGCTATTTTTTTTAACTAATGACTTGTTTGAGGACATAGATGGTATGCTAATCAAATTTTTAGATATCTTGAAGTTGAGAGGAAAAGCCAACATGTCAGCTCAAAGTTCCAGGATCCCAAAAATATCTCAAAAAATAAGAAAAAAGGTGAAATTGGGGATAAAATTGCTGGAGTTAGGTCAACACATTCAGCGGCAGGCACTATTTAATTTGGCAAATATTTACTTAGTTATAATACTCAGGGCATTGTGCCAGGCCAAGTACAGAATATAGAAAATAAGGGTTAAAGCAGAATATATGAAAAAGAAAGGACAGTCTGAGTTGATTGAAAACCAGTATAAATTATTAATGTAGGATTCCCCCCCTTTCTATTTCCCTGTATGTGAGAATGTATATATGTGTGTACACATACATGTTTGCATGCTTATATACACATCTTAGGTTAAATTAGAAAATTTATAATGTACAGAACATTCGATACTCTTTGTTTTTCAGATTTTTGTTTTGGGCTCTTGGTACAATACTTTAAAGGGGACAATGAACAAACTTGATTGTTTCTGGGAGAGTATGACCAAGTCGGTAAGTGAATTTGAAATAAATCATATGTATTTGCTCATTTATGCACTTATTTATGACTGAGTTTCCATTTATTTCCCTTCAAGGAAGTAGGTTATGTGTATAAATAATCATAGGATAAGGTAGAACATGGAGAAGTGCTTTTAAAAAATTAGAAGACTGAGAGAGATTTCTTCTAGCAAAAGAGATAAGGGCTGGGAGCTACCTCCCAGAAAGACAGATAGACCAGAATACAGTCAAGAGGGAAGAAAAGCGGGGCTGTATTCCAAGAAGGAGGATAAAACTTTAAAACAGAGATATCACCAGAATTGTAAACTGTTATCTGCAGCTCGAATGGCATGAAGGAAATAATAGGGGGAAAGGCCATTAAGTTACTTTGAGATAAAATTGCGAGACCATTGATTCTGCATTAAAATTTTTGAATTTTGTTCAAGAGTAAAGCAATTGCAAATATGTATAAAATTCTTCCTATTCATATAATAGAGGTTACAGAGGTCAAAAAGGTTTGGCCTCTGTTTGTTCATAGGAAGAATGTTAAAACAACAGCAATAACACAACAACAACAAAACCAACCCTGTAGGTGTTTAAAATACAGAAGAGAAAATTATGGTCTGCAGGATTATCATAGTGAGGGGGAATTAACCTCACCCATACTTTCTACTCATCTTTTATCCAAAGCTCCTACACCATCCCACAACCCTTAACTAGGATCAAGAGTCAGAAACTGCGGAAAGGCTTTTTAGAAGTGGGGTAAGAGTGGAATTGTCTCATTATCAATCTCATTATCAATAAAAATACTTTAAATGTATAATACATCCAACTTTAAAGGGTTTAAACCTAAGTTCATGACCACTTGCTGGGGCAAGGTAGAAGCATGAGAACATCTTGTGGAAAGTAAGGCATGAGCTTTCTAAGGTCTCTGTTCTGACAGAAGTATTAATACTATGATTTCATAAAATATTGTGTTTCCTTGCTTTTTCTCCTTCTTATGAAAATACATATCACTTTCACGAAGTTTCAATTCACTTCAAATTTAGGATCTATTTTATACAAAATGATCAACTGAATATTAGGTATTACTAACTGAGAGAAGAGTCTTATATAGTTTACAGAAACAGGAAAGGAAACCTTCACACAGTGCTCCATGTGGTCCCTTTCCATTATCAGTTTTTAAAAGTCAAATAGTACAAAGCATAACAGAAGTATAATATTCAAACCTAAGCCACACAGGACATGTACAGGGTGGAAAACTAGCAAACAATCACCTTTTCACAAGTCCTTTTATTGCACCATTATCATTTTAATTTTATTTAGAGAAAGGATATCATTCATTGTTGCTCTGAAATTCAACAAGCACTTCAAACATCTAGAGAGCTATCATAAACTGGGTACTAGTTTATCATACCCAGTCTGAAAGATTCACTGTGTTATTGAAGGATGTCCATAACCGGCACACACCTTACCTATCAAATATTATTCTTCCAAACTCCTCAACAGAAATTCTCCTGTCATGTCAAGGCGGCTGCTATTTACACTAATTTCATTCATGCCTCTCAACATTTTCTTGGAATGTCCTTCGTCTTATTTCCTAAATAAAAGTCAACTCATTCTGTATTTTTTCCCTCACATCTTCTCAACTAGTCTAGCCAACGCCAACTTCATCCTTCATTGAACATGACGTAGTAATTATTATCTGAATTTCATATCTTGATAATCATATCTAAACTTATGCTACTTTCTATTTGCTCCATATTGGTTTATTTTTCCTTCTCAGTCAGAATATATGCTCTACAAGGGCAGATGAAACATTACACATGCATTTTGCATTTTCTGGAATATGTGGATTGGGACGAGGAGTCAAGTGAATGTCTTAGGAATACTTACATAGCAGAGTTCAGTCTAACTCAGCTTCATAAGGATTTATATTTTCTTTGACTTTGAAAAAAATACTGTCATACACAAAAAGAACTTCGATTTTATATATTCTTACAAAATTATTAAAACTAAAAAACACAGCTTAAGGATTTTGCTATAACTGTCTTTTATCTTTTTCTTTCTTTTTTTGTGTGTGTGTGTTTATCTGGCATTACTTTCTGTTATTTTACTGCATTCTTGCTTTTATGGTGGATTTGTTATAGAAGATTAGGATACTGTCAAGAGGGAAGAGGGATGGGTTTGTATACCAAGAAGGAGTAAGAGATATATTACAATCTGTAAACAATGTCACTTAAAAAAAAAAAAAAAAAACTATTAGAGACACTAGTAACATGCTCACTTATCTATAACTTTGAAAACTATCACAGGAATCTGTTTTGTGTGTGTGTGTGTGTGGAGGGGTCTGTCTACAAATTGAACACATAACTTTTGGATCAAGTTATGGCAAAGAAAATTTTAAAAATCATATGACACAAATTAATAATTTGGCTCTGATTTTTGAAATTAGGCTTCTACGAACTTAAACTTTCTGTCATTATACGATCGTTACTATAAACCTAATGGCAGACTGTGAGCTCATGGAGACTAGAATAACAATATACCTAATGTATGACAGATACTTAAAAGATATATTTGTTGGCCGGGCGCGGTGGCTCAAGCCTGTAATCCCAGCACTTTGGGAGGCCGAGACGGGCGGATCACGAGGTTAGGAGATCGAGACCATCCTGGCTAATACAGTGAAACCCCGTCTCCACTAAAAAAAAAATACAAAAAACTAGCCGGGCCAGGTGGCGGGCGCCTGTAGTCCCAGCTACTCGGGAGGCTGAGGCAGGAGAATGGCGCAAACCCGGGAGGCGGAGCTTGCAGTGAGCTGAGATCCGGCCACTGCACTCCAGCCTGGGTGACAAAGCGAGACTCTGTCTCAACAACAACAACAACAACAACAACAACAACAAAAAGATATATTTGTTAAGTGAATAGAGTTTATTATTGTTACCATTGTTTTACTTATTGATTATTTAGGTTACATTTTCTTTTCTTCTATTGGTTATTTGTCTTTCTATTAATGGTTTTCTATTTACTTTCTTATCAGAAAAAATCAAATCATTTTGTAAAAAATCTTGTGACTACTTTAAAAAAGCATATTCTTAAGTCTTTCTTTTAAATTTCTTCTATTTATAATATCTACCTGGACTGGGAATTCCTTGAGGAAAATGATATATGCCTTATTAACTCTTTGCATTTCCAGCTCCTACCCTAGTATCAGGGATAGATCAGGAGCTACCCCACAGCATGGAATGAAATAAATATTAAACACACAAGTCTTCATTTTCCCAATATTATTCCCTTGTGTAGACCAATGTTATCATTGAGAAGTGATATTGAGCAATGTTACTGGTTTTACAAGGAGTCTAATACAGCTGACAGTCTAACCCAAAATGCTATAATGCTTACGGGGAGGACTTTGGACTCAGAAAGATTTTGGATTAAAATTATGGCTGACAATACAAGCTATTTGACATTGGACAAGTTACCTAAGCTTTTTAAGTTTTAGTTTCTTCAGCTGTAAGATAAGGATAATAAAGGCACTAACGTCATAGGAAAGTGACAAACCTCAAATAAGTTAATGCATGTAAAGCTTGCTACAGACTAATGGCTCAGTAAATATTAGTTATTGTTATAACTCTTTCCTTCCTGTAGAACAGAAACAATGTGCAGAAAAGATTTCACACGTGAACGAATTTATACACCCGTCATCTTCTTTACACTTTCTCTACTTCATTGATATAATTTCAGCAAAGGATCTTTAGTAACATAATAAATAACTTTATCTCAGCTTCTTTAGATTTGATACTATTAATCTCTGCCTTGAAACACGCTAATAGCAATAAGATCAAACAAGTTATTGAGCTGCTAATATAAGTTAGCCATTATGTTAAACACTTTGTATGCATAATCTCAATGAATCCTTATAACATTTTATGAGGTAAGCTCTACTATTATTTCAATTACACAGCTGATAATGTTTATAATTTCTCATAATAGCTCATGGTTTTCTCTTAGCCTATATCACATTTACGTATTAATTTATATAATTTTTATGGTTATCTGTTTAACCTTTGTCTCATCATTAATCTGTAAATTCCAAAAGGGTAGAAACCACACTCCTTTAGGAAAAATCACTGTATTCCTAGAGACTTGCACAATTCTCAGTACTTCTTAAGAATTCAGTACATTTGAGGCTGAGGCGGGAGGATTGCATGAGGCCAGGAGTTCAAGATCAGTCTGGGCAACATAGCAAGAATCCTTCCACTCTCCAGCTTCTGGCCCCATTTTTAAAAGGAAAAAAAAAAATTAATTAATTAGCCAGGTGTGGTGGCACACCTGTAGTCACACCTACTGAGAGGCTGAGGCAGGAGGATTGCTTGAGCCCACGAGTTTGAGACCAGCCTGGGTGATATAACAAGACCCCATCTTAAAAAAAAAAAGTTTAATAAATTTATGTTGAGCTAATGAATGCAATAAGAATATTGCCAAGATAACAGTACTAAAGGGATGGCTCTGAGGTTCAAACCCAGAGCTGTCTGACTCCAGAGCCTGTACTCTTTACCATTAAACTGATTCTCCAGCTCAACACTGGTGGCTTCAGAAGGATTTGTGCTTTATCTACCTCTCTGGTGAAGGTACTTTACCTAGAAGATATGCTTACCTCCGTCCCTGGCCATTACTTCTTGATATCTTCTGTAGGGCTTTCTGACACCCTTCTATCATCCTTCTTTCATTGGTGTTTCCCAGGGTCTGGTCTTAGTTTCTGCCCTCTTACTCATCAGGACACCTCTTTGAGATCCCTGGCTTCGTTACTATCCACATCCTGATGACTCCCCTGTCCATATTTCCAGACACGGCTTAACTCTGGGACCCCAGATTTCTATATCTATTTGGGATTTTTACTTAATTCTTCATTTCGTATTAGCCTATGCATAACTGCATTATCTTCCCCTGACAATTAGGCTCCATTCCTTGCTCTCTACCTTTGTGAATAGTCCCACACAATCCAAAAGCTTCTTCCCTTTCTTCTTACTAAGACTGTGTCTTCTACATTTTAAGTGCCTCTACCTCTGTTCAGCCACTTGCCACTTACCTCACAGTTTACTGTATTGCCCTTCCTTCTGTAGACTTCTAAATTTTCTCCCACTACTCATTTTTTCCTCCTGGTTTCACAGCTAATCAATGAGTGACTATATTTCCTAGGCTCTCTTGCAGAGTGTAGCTGGCTGTAAGCCTATATTCAATCCAATACTCTGTGAGCAGAAATGTGCATAAATTCTAGGTCATCTCTTAAGGGAGAAATCTACTTTCTCTAGGCCCTCTGTTTCCCCCTACTGCTGCCATCCCATTACTGGGTATATACCCAAAGGATTATAAATTATGCTGCTATAAAGACACATGCACACGTATGTTTATTGCAGCACTATTCACAATAGCAAAGACTTGGAATCAACCCAAATGTCCATCAGTGACAGATTGGATTAAGAAAATATGGCACATATACACCATGGAATACTATGCAGCCATAAAAAAGGATGAGTTTGAGTCCTTTGTAGGGACTTGGATGCAGCTGGAATCCATCATTCTTAGCAAACTATCACAAGAACAGAAAACCAAACACCGCATGTTCTCACTCATAGGTGGGAACTGAACAATGAGATCACTCGGACTCAGGAAGGGGAACATCACACACCGGGGCCTATCATGGGGAGGGGGGAGGGGGGAGGGATTGCATTGGGAGTTATACCTGATGTAAATGACGAGTTGATGGGTGCAGCACAGCAACATGGCACAAGTATACATATGTAACAAACCTGCACGTTATGCACATGTACCCTACAACTTAAAGTATAATAATAATAAATAAATTTAAAAAAAAAAAAAAAAAAAAAAAGAACAACAACAAACAAACTAAAGTTTGGGGTCACGATGAAGATATTTCAGTCTAGTTTTAAGGCCTGGATATACAGATGGGCAGGAAATGGAATTGTACCAGGCATTTGGAGAACTGGCATATGAACGAATTTGAGTGTCAGAATCCTGTTCTTGACAGTCTATTAAATATCGATCCAAAAGAAAAAAAAAAAAAAAAAAAAAAAAAAAAAAAAAAAAAAAAAATGCATCAACAGCCACTTAGATCCTGGAAGACTTTGGAAGACTCGTGGAGTATGGGTGTCTCCTGCCCTACACAACTACTTTGCTCATAAATTGTTAGGTAAAAGGGAAATGCTCTTCTAATTTCCTTTAGAACACTATATTTTAAGGTCTTTTTGTAGAAGCTTAGAATGTACCCTAGAAACTTCATAAAATTAGTTTCTCTAACTCCAGTTTTTACTCCAATCTATCCCATAATTTTAAAGGAAACTACTCATTCTAAAATGCAAGTATTGATAGGTCAATTTCTTATTTAAAATTTATAAGTGGCATTTGCTTTGCTTTATTTCCAAATTTTCAAAAATAAGCATATATTGATTTTATAATGATGAGGAAATAAATAAATCCATTAGTGACTCCCTCAAGACTTTAAAATAAAGTTCAAGCTGCTTAATGCGACTAAAATCCCTTCATGTTTTGCATTCTGTCCATTTCTAGAGTCTTAACTTTTGCCACACCCTCACAGGCCTCCTGGCACTGGAGTCCCTGGTTGGTGACAGGCCCTTGTATACATCTGCATCTTTACAACTTCTGTTCTCTCTCTCTGGATACATTTTCCATGTTTTTGGCTAGACTAATGGCTACTCATCCTTCAAAGCTTAGGTCTAGACTCAGGTCAATATTGGATTCTCCATAAACTCTTTTCTAATGCCTAAGGATTAGTTAAATACCCCTCATCTGTGTCGTGACAGAATCCTATCAGTACCTTTACTGGGCACTTTCCACATTAAACTCCACTAATTTCTCAACCAGACTTTGTCTATTCTCCAATAAAAAATGTGCTCTCAGCCCGGCGCAGTGGCCTACGCCTGTAATCCCTGCACTTTGGGAGGCCGAGGTGGGAAAATCACAAGGTCAAGAGATTGAGATCATCCTGGCCCACATGGTGAAACCTCGTCTCTACTAAATTACAGAAATTAGCTGGGCATGGTGGCGCGCATCTGCAGTCCCAGCTACTTGGGAGGCTAAAGCAGGAGAATCACTTGAACCTGGGAGGCGGAGGTTGCAGTGAGCTGAGATCATGGCACTGCACTCCAGCCTGGCAATAGAGCAAGACTCTGTCTCAAAAAAAAAAAAAAAAGAAAAGAAAAGAAAAAGTGCTCTTATTTAACCAGGTTCTGTGCTTTTTATCGTCATATCTATGAATAGTTGGTGTTCAAGTTTTTTTTTTTTAATTTACTGAAGACAATACATATTTTTTACCATAATGTTAAAAGTGAGCTTAGTCCCTACCTATTAGAATTTCCACATTTTAGCCCATATGGACTCCTTATAAAGACATAAAATAGTAAGTATATTTAAATTTAAATGGTATATATAATAAACATAATTAGAAGCTGATTAGAAAGGTATATTTTCTGTTATGTCAGCTTTCCCCAATGACCTTAAAACTTGCACATTGTGAGACTTTAAGAAGTTTCTGAGGAATATTATTTTTGATTATTCAAGAGATAACACTTTTACAAAAACTGAAGATTATAGAAAAGTTCGCAGTGTTTCATATAACAAATAATCAGTGAATGCTGAATTAATAAATGAGTGGTTGTTTTTGGTAAGTGTAGCTTATCAAACATTAAAAGACTGAATATAGTTTACAAATATGCTCAAAAGCCAGCGTTTTGGTCCTTGAACACAAATAAAATTTACAACTTGCCATATTGTTAAAAAATCTGTTAGTTCTTAGATTTCTTTGGTTTGGAAAGCATTAAAAAAAATCCCACAAATTGGAAAAAGATTGACTTTCTTTTTTAAACTTTCACATCAAAATTTTATAAGGTTCTTACAAATTATTCTAAAATTTTAGAACACTAATTCTAAAGGAATTAACATTCCATTCAGAAATAGGGTGTTGGTAGACTTACATGTAAATTTGTTAGTAAAACTGAAACTATCCCATTTATAAGCTGGTATTTTAAAATTTTTTAAAAAGTTTCTATTTTCCTAGACCCTTTATTTCTTGCCCTAGGCCAGGTTTGCACATAAGGACGAGTTCATTAAAAGTAAGTTACTTTTGTATGCTTTACATATATTCATTCGTTAAGCTAGTAATACAACCACACTGATACGTTTTCTGCTGCAAATATATTAAGTGCTTACTGATCAAAGAGCAATTGTATAATCAGAGCCAACTTCACCAGGGTACAGTCTGCACAAATGATCGGGTGTTTAGAAAGTCTTTAGCTTGGTTATGCTTTGCTATTAGTAGGGACTCTGGATTTTCATTTTGCACTGGCCTCCACAAATTTTGCAGCCAGTCCCAAGTATAATTTTAAAAATTATCCTAATTTGGAACAAATTGTCAGGGAGTGCATTGTTAAAATGCCAATTTCTAAACAGCTACCCATAAACAACAAACCCAGAGTCCTAGCTGTCTGCTAGGCTCTGTTCGCCCAGCTTAACTGTCAGGAGTAGCACACGGGTTAAAAGAGAAAGATTCTCCTAAGTGTCAATCCCTCCTGCTGGCTCAAGAGAACAAAGCTGGCAGGCAAAGTGAATCAGATAGCGTACTGTGCACGCCCCAACTTCAGAATACAGTAAAGCCCATCGGTCTAATTTCAGCTTTTCCAGCCCTGGTAGTGCCCCTTTAAGTTTACTAAGTCGGATATACCTGTAAGCAAGCAGTCTAATGTTTTTGTGATCTTGCTGCTGCGAAAGTATTTAATAATAAGCCTCAGAAGTTGGGAGGTAAGAAGGAAATCTATGATGTCTAATGCCAAGGTGGTGGTCAATGTGTTGAAAGTTGATTAAATTTCCTTTTAACACCCCTTGAAACTGACATTTTGCTACCGTTTAAATTTTTTTCCCTCCAAACTATTTTTTTATACCCATGATTTACAGTGATATACAGCAAAGCAGTGGCTATGAATTGGCTCAAAATGATTCTAGGGGTAATGAGCAGGGATTGAAAAAATCTGTTCGTGTTCATTTAAGGGAAGGAAAGCTAACTTTATCCTGCAACTGCATGCCAAGGCAGGGTCAAAGATTTCAGACTGCTCAAATAGTGCCATCCACATTTTATCGGTTTGAAGTGATAACTGGGTTCCAGAATCCCATAGATTGATAAAAAGAAAATATATTTAAATAGATTAGTGCATTTTCAGCTATCAGTTGCAAAATTACTTGCTATATTCACATGCTTCCATTTTTAAAGTTACATCTGTTTCAATAGAACTAGTCTAAATTTGAAAATTAAGAAATATAACATATTTCTATATTTTATATCTCAAGTATCCGATTTTTTAAAGAAAGTTGTTGTTTTCATATGCATATCTATTATAGGAAAATATGGAAGCTGGACCGGAAACCTTATAAATGATAGTGGTGGAGTCTTTGTTGACATGTGTAATTAGAGCCTTACAATTATAATGTAACTGCTCAAATAATCGGAAGCAGAATGCCTTGTGAATAGAGTAATGCAGTGTCTTCTATGTAACTGACCATCAACTGTGACCATTACAAAGGTATTTATTTAATACCAACTGTGTGCATTTTTCCCACATAATTATCTTATTTCTACATCAATAGTTAAAAAATAAAAATCCAGCAAGATTTTTCTCACATAGTAAGAAGACTCTAAAATATTAACTACCTATTTCTTTTGCTTTTGAGCCAAGCCCAGCAGTTCAATCTTATATAAAGTTCAACCCTATTCTACCTAATATATCTCCTTTTTGGAACGGATTATTTTAAAATGGCATTCTGTGTAGGAAGTATAGAAAACTGAAAGAGCAGAGTATCCATATAAACACTAGAATTTTTTTTAAATTAGGATAAGTACAATAAATAAGACTTATTTGTATGCAATAAGAGAAAGTAGGAAAGAAACTTATTTTATACAGGGCAATATCCCTCCAAAATACAGAAGTAAGGTATTGTACAATAATTCCCTATATTAAAGCACAGGCTGGAATAATGTTAAAAAAATCACACAAAGCCTATCATCCACATTAAATTTCCACTTCTTGTCAAGACTCTAGTGCTTAAACAGATCTTAAGAACCCTAGTCTTTGACAGGTGATAGCGGATAGAGAATGGACTAGAATAAGGAATAGTAATATCAGAAGATATAGTTGTGGTAGACCTTCATGGACAGTATCAGAATAACAGTGAAAAACCTCTGACCATGTAAGAATAAGTAAATAAATCCAATATATCATCTTCACAACATTTCTTATCATTGTACAATAAATGAATATAAATATGAATATAAGCTATAACATGCTTACAACCTTTAATTCCATACTACAATTTATGTATCTCTGATATTTAATAATATTTCCTTCTAATACTATTTAAAGGAGCCTCAAATATTCTTTTTTTCACTTATATATGTGGCAGCTACAGAAAAGAATAATACAAATGATGACTGGTGACTCATATCATGACC
The DNA here is from genome assembly GCF_037993035.2 of Macaca fascicularis. Lineage (NCBI taxonomy): Eukaryota > Metazoa > Chordata > Mammalia > Primates > Cercopithecidae > Macaca > Macaca fascicularis. Next base: position 19,585,334 of record NC_088385.1, read on the forward strand.
ATCATTGCCATAGGTGACAAATTTCCAAATACGGTGAATGACTCTTGATAAAATTCAAACTAAACATATGTAAAATCTTTCATAGATTTTTATTGTAATACATTTCTGGAAAATTTAGCCTATGGGGAAACTGTGCATGTGTCAAATGGCAACAAATTGTAGACTCAGATAATTATAAATAGTTTACTTTCCCTATATGGATTTTTCATGGACTCTTCCAAATTTGAGAAGAATGTAAGACAATGCACTTCGTGTGGGGGACTGTTCTACTCATCAAGGCAAGTAACATGCTGTTCCCCTTCACCAATCTTTGTTGAAAAACCACCCTTGCAAATTTCCATAATACCTTTTAGGGGGAGGTGCCACCTCTATCATGAAAACTGGGCTCCATCTATGTGTTTTAGTAATTTTTTTGTTTTTCTGAGACGGGGTCTCACTGTGTTGCCCAGGCTGGAATTCGGTGGCATGATCATGCCTCCCTGCAGCCTTGACCTGCTGGACTCAGTTGATCCTCCAACCCCAGCCTCCTGGGTACTGGGTAGCCTGGACTACAAGCCCATGACACCATGCCTGGCTAATAAATTTTTTATAGAGATGGACTATTGCTATGTTGCCCAGGCTGGTCTCAAATCACTGGGTTGAAATGATCCTCCCACCTCGGACTCCCAAAATGCTGGGATTACAGGTATAAGCCACGGTGCCAGCCTAGTAATTTTGTGATAAATAATGTAGCCATATTTTCTAGTTGAGGTGTTTATATTTAGACTCAAATATGATACCATTTCTATATGAATTAATAGGGCATTTGTTCACTTATGAGAATCCAGCTTTACTGCTAATGACTGTAAGAAATTTCAAGGTAGAAATGTTAATAGTAACTTACTAATTTATATGACCTGAGGTAGCACATTAATTGGGTAAGCAGTCAGAGAGAGCTGGTTCAAGTCTCACTGATGATTTTTACCAGTTCTGTGATCTAGTGCCGCATGTTTAACCTTTCTAATCTTCCGTCACTTCATTTGGAAACTGGAAATAATGTTGTACTTTACATTTGTTGTATTTTATAGAGGCAATGCAATTTTATTTTCCCCTGAGACAGGGTCTCACTTTGTCACCCAGGCTAGAGTATAGTGGCACAATCATGGCTCACTGCAGCCTTGACCTCTTAGACTCAAGTAATCCTTCCACTTCAGCCTACTGGGTAGCTGGAACTATAGGCACACACCATCATGCCTGGCTAATTTTTTTTTGTATATTCTATAGAGACGGGATTTCGCCATGTTACCCAAGCCGATCTTGAACTTCTGGGCTCAAGCCATCCTCCCACCTCGCCCTCTCAAAGTGCTGGGATTACAGCAATTTTTAAAAACCCTGCTTAACAATTAACCAATATATGTTAGCTATTATTATTCTTGGTCTTATAAAAGCAGCTTTGGATTTGGGCTATATATTTCTTGACTTTTGCTTCATATACTAAAAAACAAATATGAGGAGATATTAAACTGCATTAAAAGTCATGGGATCTTTCAAAGTTGGTAATGCAAAAATCAAAGGTAAAATGTGCTTTATAATGAATGTGATAAGAAAATATGTGAGACATAAAGAAGCTATTTTTCTATACAGAAATAATTTTTAAAAATTGTTACAAATTCCACATAGCAAAGTATTTCCTTTGCCTTTTAGTGTCATGAAAGTGCTTGATTTACTCAAGATAGGCTGAGAGGTGCCACAGTTAAATTCTTTCTGCTTTTGTCTCGACACCAAGTAGCAATTGAGCTTGGAGCCATTGGTCGCATGTTTTTCAAGACTGGGTAAGTCGCTTTAGCTTCCTCAAATCTGAGGTAGCATTTTAAAAACATTTTTTTTTGTTAGATTAAACACATTTTTTTTCTACTTCAAACATCTCAAGCACTTATATCAAACTTAACACAAATTACAAGTAAAGATGTAACACGTGTAAAGTATGAATCTGCGGTTGTGTTCCCTCTATCCCACAGCATCTGAGGACTTCTTTTACAATAGTCATTTGGAGGGTGAAGTAAGAAAACAAAATACATGTTCCCAATGAGAGTTGTGACTTAAGCATAGGCCTTCTTTTTCCCCATGGCCCTATGTGCCCTTAATTCACAGCAAAGTACTTGGGCTACAGCTTGTTCGATATTTAAATCTTATGGATTGGTAATACGGTTAGTAATGTATTCTTTTTAACAAAATCTATTACAATAACATTTGTGTATTGTGTCAAGACTTTTTACCTATAATCTCTAAAACTATAATATGTGTTTTAAAAACCTTGTTTTTAAATGTGCCAATAGTCCTCATCACCCCACCACTGTATATGATTCGTGATTCAGTGGGGAACGCTGTAAACTGAATTAAGTAATTTAGCCTAATGTTAATTTAATAAAACTGGTTTTACCTAGACCAATTTCTCGGCAGGTTTGGGATTTTACTACAAGTGGGTGATATAGTTTGGATGTTTGAGCTGTTCAAATCTCGTGCTGAAATGTGATCCCCAGTGTTAAAGGTGGAGCCTAGTGGGAGGTGTTTGAGTCACCGGAGTGGATCCCTTAGGAATGGCTTGGTGCCTTCTCCAAGGTAATGAGTTAATGCAAGATCTAGTTGTATAAAAGAGTCTGGGCAACCCCCCACCCCCACCTGCCACCCTCCACCGCCTTCTTTTTCTTGCTCCCTCTCTTGCCACATGACATAGCTGCTCCCTCTTTGCCTTCCACCATGATTGGAAGCTTCCAAGGCCTGACCAGAAGCAGATTTTGGCAGTATGCTTCTTGTACAGTCTGCAGAACTATGAGCCAAACTAAACTTCTTTTCTTTATAAATTAGCCAGTCCCAGGTACTTCTTTATAGCAATGCAAATTAGGCTAATACAGAAAATGGAATTATTGAAAGAATCCTGCAGATGGATTTATTAGTCTCTCTTTCTGACCAAGTGAAGTACCTGTTGGATCAGATTGCAGCTTTGTTCCATCCCTAATATCACAGTGCCCATGTCAAGGGTGTACGCCAGTCTTCAACTTTCTTTTTTTTTCAGCCTCTGCTCTTTATTCCCCCTACCCCAGACCCCCCAGCCCGATTCTGTCCCCCTCCCCCATAGCTCATTTCACCACCTGGAAACAAATGTTACCTAATTTATCTGTTTACTGTCTGTCTTCAAAAGAACACAACGTCCTTTGGGGCAAGAGTTCTGTTTTTTGATCACTATTCTAACCTGTGCCTGGGAAATAGAACATAATAAACATTTGTTGAAGGAATAAACAAAGCAAAGGCTTTTCTTAATCTGTATTTGTGTAATCAATGCATGAGACTCTTTTGCTTTTGTTGCCTCAAGTAGTCTACTCTAAAATTATACTTAAATATAGAGGAGTAGATAAAATTAGAGATTAACTGGGGAGCAGAATCATTATGTTATTTAACCCTATGTGGAAACCTGGGAAACGAGAAATCTTAGGCGACTAAATGAAGACAGTCCTTAGAAGCTTTCAATGTACCCTTTCTGCATCCCAGACTACAAAGCCCTGAAACCTCAGAAAGTCAACACACACACATTTGGATTTTCATCAAATAGCTTTCCTAATAGTAATGTCAATCCTATGTATGACCAAAGATATCTCCCTTATATGCCACCTACATCTCTCCTAGGTGAGTAAGCATAGTTAAGACTCAGTCTACCTGTCGTCTCCTAGAGTAGCTAAGGGATAGATAGTTTTTTTTTTTTTTCCACTTATTAGTTTGGCTATCAACTATATTCACAAGTCATGAAAGACTATCAGAGAAAGCCAATTCATGAATACTAACTCCCACTTGGTATAACTGGGAAGTTAGTAAATGACCAGAGAGCAGAAGTCACATATCTCGGAATATGGTACCTTACCAATTGCAATATTTATTGTCAAAATCAAGTGATGCACATTGTAAGGTCACCATATTTCCCCAGGAGGTCTGGGGATTAATAATTGCATAAGCATCCATATAATTTGCATATATTTGCATACCATGCTCAAACTCCTCTGACATTCACATATGTAGAATAAAATAACTACCGAAATATTACAGAGGTTGCAGTAAGGCCAAATATTGAGAAATTCTAGAAGATGTTAAGGTCTGTGATGGTCAGTGTAACAATGGACCACTTTCTTGATTTTGTTCCTCACGTTAGGGACAGTTCCGGAGTGAGTCGGAGAGCACAAATAGAAAGAAAGAGGATCAACATGAAGACTGCTCTTGAAAACGGTTATGTCTAATGCTAATATATCGAATATTTAATTGGTTTAAGGCATCATACTACCTCCCTTAGGAATTGCTTTTGAGATCTTAGATGATATTGAAGTAGAATTCTGTCTCCACATGGAGCATTGGTGCCAACATTTCTACAGGAATGAGCTGCTTTTTGTTTTTTCCATTGCCTTCCTTCTCTTCTAAATAATACCAACATAAATACTGAATTCGGAAAAGCATGCTGCAGTTTCAAATCCTTATTTTATTAAAGTTTAGGAAAATTTACTAGTTTATAATTTTGAGGTTCATAATTTCCCTTTAAATAAGCTATAGGTTAATGTGTAAAAACCCCTGCAGATTTTTTCCTTTGTTTAAATAATATCCTGTAATTCAAGCCAATATACTTTACAATAGCATGTTAAAAGCACATGGGAAAGCAGTTCAGCTCAAAATTAAGGTTTCTCTATCAGCATTTCTACTCACTCTGGCTATTTTCTGATACAAAGCTTTGGTCTCTCCTTTCATGATGTTATTCTGCAGTAGTAAAGCAAGTAACCACAGCTTCATAATGCTAAGCACTCCAGTGGGAAACACAAACAGAGTGCATAAACCAAAGTATTCATTTCATGAGGTTTTATTAAAAGGCTTCACCTCTAAATTGAGCTGTCATACACTGTTGGGAAACTTTTTACCACAGTTTATTTTAACTATGTAAAACATTAAAGGAATGGAATTTCTTCAGCTTTTCACATAATGGACGTGACCTCTCCTACACACCACAAGCAATCTATACCACATTTAATCAAATTGGCTGGAGAGTAAAATCAGGCCATATGTTTTCCCACTTCCCCCAATTTTCAGAAATGATCCCAACCTCGTTAACATGCTGTAGATTTTCATGTATATCCAGCAAGCTCTTTGGCGTTCTTACTGAGAAACGATACTGCATGATTAAAAGATATCCTTCAGATGAGAAGGACATTGGGTAATTTATAAATCATTCATTTGTGACACAGCTTCATACAGTATTTCAAGGAATTGCATTAACTGCTTTTGCAGTCTCCTCAAATGTTGCTTTCAGTTGACGGTGTCATAGGTCATTACCGATTTTTTCCTTATGTAAGCAATACCAACTTTCTATTAAAAATACTAATTTCCACTCTACTACAGTATCTTTTGAAGTGGCGTGTATAATAAAAAAATCAAGTTGCTTTGAAATATTAAAGGAATATATTTAACTGAAGGGTTTTCAGACAGGTTGTTTTTCTGTATTCCTGATGACAGAAAGATTTTAGCCTACAAAGTCAATAGTAAATATTATTAAAGTCATTATTTTCCTGTTACAGGCCTCGTGCTTTAAATAAACTACAGCTGACAATGCTGTCTTACACACTGTCATACTGTAAAATGTCCCCTCTTTATTACCGCAGGGACAACTCATTTAGAACTTTGAAAGTGTTTTCACATTAGAGTTGCTCATTTGCAGAGCTGGCCTATGGCTGTGTTTAAAGAATGTGGTTGATACTTCTATTTTTCCTCTAAATATTCTAGGGAAAAATATAAACTTGCCAACGCAACATTTTTTAGATAAAGATTAATGTTCCTTCTCCATAGATAAAATATATCTCAATCTTTCCATATTAGTGTGCTTTGACTACTTACGACATTATTTTTCCCACTAGCCCATTGAGTACAAGGAAGAGCAATACACTTGATATGTATATGACTGCTCTGTTTCAGGAATTTTAATTTTCCCCTAAATTGTATTCTTTAATAAAGAATGCACCTTCTCTGCATCATCACCTTGATCAACAGAATCTTGATCATAGGAAGATATAACGGCCAGAGACTGAATAATCACCCAGAAAACATTTTCATCAAAATCAACAGGAACATGTTTATTATTTTGGAGCCATAGCATGTCATCCCAAGTTGGGCTCATTTAACACCCTGCATAATACACATCTTGTCACACCATCCTTTAGCATATATTATATAATTTTTAAATGAATTTTTCTTTTCTTCCCCACATGCATTCAAACTCGCACCTACTCACATACACTACTGTGAAGAGAACAGAAATAATCTGAGAAAGAAAAACAACTTGCCTTACATTTGAAGTCATTTGCATTCAATGCTACTAAATCCACGCGTATGTCTCAACCTCTTTTCCTATTTTAAGGTATTTCTTGAAAATATATCTATAATGTTGAGGGCTATGAAAACCAGATAAAAGTTTACCCTAAATTCTTCAAATTCACATGGTCAGAATTGCTGGACTCTCGTTTCTTCCTTTTGAAGAATAAAGCAGAGCAGGAGAGGCCAGGTGCATGGTTAACTCTCGAGATAGACACGGTTAGATTACTGTCTGCAGATCGAACAGGAGAGAGCTGGGTTTGAAGACCTGCCAAGACACGGTTGGTCCTTTCTTCTGCCCTCCAAATCTGGTGTCATTTTATTTTAGCTCATGCTGTATTCAGACCCAAAGGAAAAACGAGAACATGTTTATAAACCTTTGTCCTAGACCAATAAAGACTTGATCAATGGCAGGTCTTTGATTTCAAACCCAGCTCTCTCCTGTTCGATCTTCAGACAGTAATCTTTGCTGCTGGTCTATGCTTGCATTCAATTCTTATTGGTATCTATTTCTGTGGCCTCTTAGACTAATTTAAATAGAATGGAGACCATAACATGCTCTGCCTTGGCAAGATGCAATAATTCATTTCAATAATATACTGTAAATAAATATTTTACATGTAATCCTTATGAAAGGAGAAATACATAACTAAGAAATATTTGCATTTTTTTCTGGTTTATTTCTTCTCTATAGTACTACTATTAAGCTGTGTTTGGCTATTTTGTATTTAAATTATCCATACTTCTCACCATGCGCACACATACATTCCACATACACACATGCACATACAACACAACCCATGATCTCTTCAATAATTTCAACAACCCTGAATTTTCCCCACATAGCTTCTATAAAGCTTAGAAGCCCAGCTAAATCACAATCACTGGAGTTCCTTATACCACATGGTGTGAACCTAGATGGTATCAAAATGCCTGATTTGTGATGTGTGTGTTACTGTTCACTTAAAAGTGCTTTTACTACCTTTTCTTATCAATGGAAAACTTTCAAGATATTTAAAGGCAGCGCCTTTAAACCTTCTGGCTGCAATAAAGCAAAAATGGCAGGTGGCTATATGAAAGTGGTAGAATATATTTAAAGAAAATCACTCATAGGGAAAAAGTGTAACATTGCTTATACACTTTCTATTGGGAAGAATGTGTTTTGGAGTGATGTGGGATTCTTTCCATTTGCTCAGTGAGAACATTAGCTGCTTTATAGAGCAATGCTGTTATTTTTAAGAAAGATGGGGAAATGAAACATTAGAAAACCTTCCTAGCAATCAGAAGAGCTGAGTTCAGCAATGATAAATAAAGAGGCCAGCAGGCTAAACTTAAAACCACAAATTCCTTAAATAGAAAAGATTAAAATTCTTTACCATTAGGCAACCTTTTTGAGCAACAGAGGAGATGGGACTTAATGCCTTTGAAGCAAGGCTCCTGACTAATTAGAGAAAAGGAGAGAAACATTGTGCTTGCTATTCTGAACAGGTTATTGAATGTGACCAATGCATACTTATTAAAGAGCTGCAAGATGATATTTTGGCATTCGGAAAAAAAAAAAAAGGTGAATATTTTCAACTTAGGTCACTGAGACAAGTCTCTAAAATCAGTTTCCATCAAATTTACAAGAAAAAAGCAAAAAACAAACAAACAAAAAAAACCATTAAAAATTGGGCAGAGGACCTGAGCAGACGCTTCTTGAAACAAGACATACATGTGGTCAACAAATATATGAAAAAAAAAAAAACCCTCAACACCATTGATCATTAGAGAAATGCAAATCAAGACCACGATGAGATACCAGTCAGAATGGTTATTATTAAAAAGTCAAAAAACAACAGATGCTCATGAGGTTGTGGAGAAAAATAAACACTTTTACACTGTTGGTGGGAGTGTAAATTAGTTCAACGATTGTGGAAGACAGTGTGGCAATTCCTCAGAGACCTAGAGGCAGAATCACCATTTGACCCAGCAATCTCATTGCTGGGTATATACCCAAAGGAATATAAATCACTTGGTGAGGTGTGGTGGCTCACGCCTGTAATACCAGAATTTTGGGAGGCCAAGGTGGGTGTATCACTTGAGGCCAGGAGTTTGAGACCAGGCTGGCCAACACAGCAAAACCCTGTCTCTAATAAAACTACAAAAAATTACAAGTGGTGGTGCATACCTGTAATCCCTGCTACTCAGGAGGTGGAGGCATGGGGAATTGCTTGAACCCTGCAGGCGGAGGTTGTAGTGAGCCAAGATTGTGCCACTGCACTCTAGCCTGGGTGGCAGAGCGAGACTCTGTCTCAAAAAACAAAAACAAAAACAAAAACAAAAACAAACCCACAAAAAATAACATGAGTAAAAATCATTCTATTATAAAAATACATGCATGTATATGTTCATTGCAGCACTGTTTACAATAGCAAAGACATGGAATCAACCTAAATGCCCATTGATGGTAGACTGGATAAAGAAAATGTGGTACATATATACCATGGAATACTATGCAGCCATAAAAGGGAAAAAGATCATGTCCTTTGCAGGGACATGGATGGAGTTGGAAGCCATTATCCTCAGCAAACTAACGCAGGAACAAGAAACCGAACAACACATATTCTTACTTATAAGTGGGAGCTGAATAATGAGAACACATGGACACATTGTGGAGAACAACACACAGTGGGGCCTGTCATGGTGGGTAGGAGGAGAAAAAACATCAGGAATAACAACCAATGGATGCTGGGCTTAATACCTAGCTGATGATTTGATCTGCACAGCAAACCACCATGACGCATGTTTACCTGTGTAACAAATCTGCACATCCTGCACATGTACTCCTGCACTTAAAATAAAAGTTAAAGAAAAAACCCACAAATTTATACATCTCAGAATAAAAGAAATCTGTTTCACTGAGAAGTTAGGTTCGGAACCAAGCTAAACAAGTACTACAATTTATCTCCTTTTAACTCATACTTGCTATTTTGCTTCCTTGATGAAGAGTAGCCAAAGCGTCCTTACTTCCCATCACTCTGGTATTCACTGCCTCCACTAGCAGCTGTGAACCTTTAAATGTCCACATGTCATAAAGGGAAAGCTTTTACAGTTATACCCATCAAAGGTAAAAATTCTCAAAACTTATCACTTCCTACAACAAAAATTACTTATGTTTAAGATGGTAATTACCATGTAAATGTGATAGTTGAACTGATAAATAATTTTTTAAAAAGGAGTGATTTTCACCATGGAAGCTAAGCTGCATCTATGAGAGAACAGCAAATACTTGGGCTAGAAAATGGTTGATCCACTGTCACCATGTCACAAAGCCTTCGAACTTTTAGGAGGGATGGGAAGTCCTTGCATTTTCCCTATGAAGAACTGAGATCCTGTCTTGGAAGGATGGCTTGCTTCAGTGCTTGGTACCCATCAGCAGGCGAGTGGATGAGGAAAGTTTCTTATTTTTGTTTGTTTTCAATTTTTTAAATTATACTTTAAGTTCTGAGATACATGTGCAGAACGTGCAGGTTTGTTACATTTATATACACGTGCTATAGTGGTTTGCTGCACCCATCACCCCGTCACCTACATTAGGTATTTCTCCTAATGCTATCCCTCTTCTCGGCCCCCACCCACTGACAGGCCCTAGTGTGTGATGTTTCCCTCCCTGTGTCCATGTGTACTCATCATTCAACTCCCACTTATAAGTGAGAACAATCAGTGTTGGCTTTTCTGTTCCTGTGTTAGTTTGCTGAGAATGACGATTTCCAGCTTCATCCACGTCCCTGCAAAGGACATGAACTCATCCTTTTTTATGGCTGCATAGTATTCCATGGTGTATATATGCCACATTTTCTTTAGTTGTCTATCATTGATGGGCATTTGTCTATCATTGATGGGCATTTGGGTTGGTTCCAAGTCTGCTATTGTGAATGGTGCTGCAATAAACATACATGTGTTTTTATACTAGAATAATTTATCATCCTTTGGTTATATACCCAGTAATGGGATTGCTAGGTCAAATGGTATTTCCCATTCTAGATCCTTTAGGAATTGTCACGCTGTCTCCCACAATGGTTTAACTAATTTACACTCCCACCAACAGTGTAAAAGCATTTCTATTCCTCCAAATCCCCTCCAGCATCTATTGTTTTCTGACTTTTTAATGATCGCCATTCTAACTGGTGTGAGGTCGTATCTCATTGTGGTTTTGATTTGCATTTCTCTAATGACCAATGATGATGAGCTTTTTTTCCCATATATTTGTTGCCCTCATAAATGTCTTCTTTCGAGAAATGTCTGTTCGTATCCTTCACCTACTTTTTGATGGGGTTGTTTTTTTTTTTTTTCTTGAAAATTTGTTTAAGTTCCTTGTAGATTCCAGATATTAGCCCTTTGTCAGATGAATAGATTGTGAAAATTTTCTCCCATTCTGTAGGTTGCCTGTTCATTCTGATGATAGTTTCTTTTGTTGTGCAGAAGCTCTTTAGTTTAATTAGATCCCATATGTCAATTTTGGCTTTTGTTGCCATTGCTTTTGGTGTCTTTGTCATAAAGTCTTTGCCCATGCCTATATCCTAAATAATATTGCCTAGGTTTTCTTCTAGGGTTTTTATGGTTTTAGGTCTTACGTTTAAGTCTTTAATCCAGATTCAGTTAATTTTTGTATAAGGTGTGAGGAAGGGGACGAGTTTCAGTTTTTTGCATATGGCTAGCCAGTCTTCCCAACACCATTCATTAAATAGGGAATCCTTTCCCCATTGCTTGTTTTTGTCAAGTTTGTCAAAGATCAGATGGTTGTAGGTGTGTAGTGTTATTTGTCAAGTTTGTCAAAGATCAGATGGTTGTAGATGTGTGGTGTTATTTCTGAGGCTGGTGTTCTGTTCCATTGGCCTACATACCGTTTTTTTGTTTGTTTGCTTTGTTTTTTTTATCAGTACCATGCTGTTTTGGTTACTGTAGTCTTATAGTATAGTTTGACGTCAGGTAGTGTGATGCCTCCAGTTTTGTTCTTTTTGCTTAGGATTATCTTGGCTATATGGGCTCTTTTTTGGTTCCACATGAAATTTAAAGTAGTTTTTTTCTAATTCTTTGAAGAAAGTCAATGGTAGCTTGATGTGGATAGCATTGAATCTATAAATTACCTTGGGCAGTATAGCCCTTTTTACGATATTGATTCTTCCTCTCCATGATCATGGGATGTTTATCCATTTGTTTCTGTCCTCTCTGAATTTCCTTGAGCAGTGGTTTGTAGTTCCTCCTTCAAGAAGTCCTTCATATCCCTTGTAAGTTTTATTCCTAGGTATTTTATTCTCTTTGTAGCACTGGTGAATGGGAGTTCCCTCATGATTTGGCTCTCTGTTTGTCTATTATTGGTGTATAGGAATGCTTGTGATTTTTGCACATTGATTTTTGTAACCTGAGACTTTGCTGAAGTTGCTTATCAGCTCAAGGAGATTTTGGGCTGAGATGATGGGGTTTTCTAAATATACAATCATGTCATCTGCAAATAGGGACAATTTGACTTCCTCTATTCCTATTTGAATACTCTTTATTTCTTTTTCTTGCCTGATTACCCTGGCCAGAATTTCCAATACTATGTTGAATAGAAGTGGTGAGAGAGGGATTCCTTGTCTTGTGCCAGTTTTCAAAGGGAATGCTTCCAGTTTTTGCCCATTCGGTATGATATTGGCTGTGGGATTATCATAAATAGCTCTTATTATTTTGAGATACATCCCATCAATATCCAGTTTATTGAGAGTTTTTAGCATGAATGGGTGTTGAATTTTATTGAAGGCCTTTTCTGCATCTATTGAGATAATCATGTGGCTTTTGTCATTTGTTCTGTTTCTGTGATGTATTACCTTTATTGATTTGCATATGTTGAACCAGCCTTGCATCCCAGGGATGAAGCCAACTTGATCGTGGTGGATAAGCTTTTTGATGTGTTGCTGGATTCAGTTTGCCAGTATTTTATTGAGGATTTTCGCATTGATGTTCATCAGGGATATTGGCCTGAAATTTTCTTTTCTTGTGTGTCTCTGCCAGGTTTTGGTGTCAGGATGATGCTGGCCTCATAAAATGAATTAGGGAGGAGTCCCTCTTTTTCTATTGTTTGGAAGAGTTTCAGAAAGCATGGTACCAGCTCCTGTTTGTACCTCTGGTGGAATTCGGCTGTGAATCTATCTGGTCTTGGGCTTTTTTTGGTTGGTAGGCTACTAATTACTGCCTCAATTTCAGAACTTGTTATTGGTCTATTCAGGGATTCAACTTCTTCCTGGTTTAGTCTTGGGAGGGTGTATGTGTCCAGGAATTTTTCATTTTCTTCTAGATTTTCTAGTTTATTTGCATAGAGGTGTTTATAGTATTCTCTGATGGTAGTTTGTATTTCTGTGGGGTCAGTGGTGATATCCCCTTTATCATTTTTTATTGTGTCTATTTGATTCTTCTCTTTTTTCTTCTTTATTAGTCTGGCTCGCAGTCTATTTTGTTAACCTTTTCAAAACAACAGCCCCTGGATTCATTGATTTTTTCGAAGGATTTTTCATGTCTCTACCTCCTTCAGTTCTGCTCTGATCTATTTCTTGTCTTCTGCTAGCTTTTGAATTTGTTTGTTCTAGCTTCTCTAGTTCTTTTAATTGTGATGTTAGGGTGTCAATTTTAGATCTTTCCCACTTTCTCCTGTGGGCACTTAGTGCTGTAAATTTTCCCCTAAACACTGCTTTAGCTGTGTCCCAGAGACTCTGATATATTGTGTCTTTTTTCTCATTGGTTTCAAAGAACTTACTTATTTCTGCCTTAATTTTGTTATTTACCTAGCAGTCATTCAGGAGCTGGTTGTTCAGTTTCCATGTAGTTGTGTGGTTTTGAGTGTTTTTTTAATCCTGAGTTCTAATTTGATTGCATTGTGGTTTGAGAGACTGTTTTTTATGATTTCCATTCTTTTGCATTTGCTGAGGAGTGTTTTACTTCCTATTATGTGGTCAATTTTAGAATAAGTGCAATGCGATGGCCGAATAGGAAGAGCTCCAGTCTCCAGCTCCCAGCACGAGTGACACAGAAGACGGGTGATTTCTGCATTTTCAACTGAGGTACCGGGTTCATCTCACTGGGGAGTGACAGACAATTGGTGCTAGTCAGCTGCTGCAGCCCGACCAGCGAGAGCTGAAGCAGAGCAAGGCATCGCCTCACCTGGGAAGCGCAAGGGGGAAGGGAATCCCTTTTCCTAGCCAGGGGAACTGAGACACACAACACCTGGAAAATTGGGTAACTCCCACCCCAATACTGCGCTTTACCAAGGGTCTTAGCAAACGGCACACCAGGAGATTATATCCCACACCTGTCTGGCAGGGTCCCAAGCCCATGGAGCCTCCCTCATTGCTAGCACAGCAGTCTGTGATCTAAGGGCAAGGCAGCAGCAAGGCTGGGGGAGGGGTGCCTGCCATTGCTGAGGCTTAAGTAGGTAAACAAAGCCACTGGGAAGCTTGAACTGGGTGGAGCCCACAGCAGCTCAAGGAGACCTGCCTGTCTCTGTAGGCTCCACCTCTGGGGAGAGGGCACAGCTAAACAAAAAAAAAGAACAGAAACCTCTGCAGACACAAACGACCCTGTCTGACAACTTTGAAGAGAGCAGTGGATCTCCCAACACGGAGGTTTAGATCTGAGAACGGACAGACTGCCAGCTCAAGTGGGTCCCTGACCCCTGAGTAGCCTAACTGGGAGACATCCCCCACTAGGGGCAGACCGACACCCCACACCTCACATGGCAGGGTACACCCCTGAGATGAAGCTTCCAAAGCAAGAATCAGACAGCTACACTCGCTGTTCAGCAATATTCTATCTTCTGCAGCCTCTGCTGCTGATACCCAGGCAAATAGGGTCTGGAGTGGACCCCAAGCAATCTCTAACAGACCTACAGCTGAGGGTCCTGACTGTTAGAAGGAAAATAACAAAAGGAAGTACACCCACACCAAAACCCCATCAGCACATAACCATTATCAAAGACCAAAGGCAGATAAAACCACAAAGATGGGGAAAAAGCAGGGCAGAAAAGCTGGAAATTCAAAAAATAAGAGCATATCTCCCCCTCCAAAGGAATGCAGCTCATCGCCAGCAATGGATCAAAGCTGGATGGAGAATGACTTTGACGAATTGAGAGAAGAAGGCTTCAGTCCATCAAACTTCTCAGAGCTAAAGGAGGAATTACATACCCAGTGCAAAGAAACTAAAAATCTTGAAAAAAGAATGGAAGAATAGATAACTAGAATAATCAATGCAGAGCAGGCCATAAACGAACTGACAGAGATAAAAACCATGACACGAGAAATACGTGACAAATGCACAAGCTTCAGTAACCGACTTGATTAACTGGAAGAAATATCAGCAATTGAGGATCAAATGAATGAAATGAAGTGAGAAGAGAAGTCTAAAGAAAAAAGAGGAAAAAGAAATGAACAAAGCCTTCAAGAAGTATGGGATTATGTGAAAAGACCAAATCTACGTCTGATTTCGGTGCCTGAAAGTGAGGGGGAAAATGGAACCAAGTTGGAAAACACTCTTCAGGATATCATCCAGGAGAACTTCCCCAACCTAGTAAGGCAGGCCAACATTCAAATTGAGGAAATACAGAGAATGGCACAAAGATACTCCTTGAGAAGAGCAACTCCAAGACACATAATTGTCAGATTCACCAAAGTTGAAATGAAGGAAAAACTGTTACGGGCAGCCAGAGAGAAAGGTCGGGTTACCCACAAAGGGAAGCCCATCAGACTAACAGCAGATCTCTTGGCAGAAACTCTACAAGCCAGAAGAGAGTGGGGGCCAATATTCAACATTCTTAAAGAAAAGAATTTTCAACCCAGAATTTCATATCCAGCCAAACTAAGTTTCATAAGAGAAGGAGAAATAAAATCCTTTACAGATAAGCAAATGCTTAGAGATTTTGTCACCACCAGGCCTGCCTTACAAGAGACCCTGAAGGAAGCACTAAACATGGAAAGGAACAACTGGTACCAGCCATTGCAAAAACATGCCAAAATGTAAAGACCATCGATGCTAGGAAGAAACTGCATCAACTAACGAGCAAAATAACCAGTTAATATCATAATGACAGAATCAAGTTCACACATAACAATATTAACCTTAAATGTAAATGGACTAAATGGTCCAATTAAATGACACAGACTGGCAAACTGGATAAACAGTCAAGACCCATCAGTTTGCTATATTCAGGAGACCCATTTAAAACACATTCAAAAGCCAGCAGAAGGCAAGAAATAACTAAGATCAGAGCAGAACTGAAGGAGATAGAGACACAAAAAACCCTCCAAAAAATCCATGAATCCAGGAGTTGGTTTTTTGAAAAGATCAACAAAATTGATAGACCGCTAGCAAGACTAATGAAGAAAAGAGAGAAGAATCAAATAGATGCAGTAAAAAATGATAAAGGGGATATCACCACTGATCCCACAGAAATACAAACTACCATCAGAGAATACTATAAACACTTCCATGCAAATAAACTAGAAAATCTAGAAGAAATGGATAATTTCCTGGACACTTACACTCTCCCAAGACTAAACCAGGAAGAAGTTGAATCCCTGAATAGACCAATAGTAGGCTCTGAAATTGAGGCAATAATTAGTAGCCTACCAACCAAAAAAAGTCCAGGACCAGATGGATTCACAGCTGAATTCTACCAGAGGTACAAGGAGGAGCTGGTACCATTCCTTCTGAAACTATTCCAATCAATAGAAAAAGAGGGAATCCTCCCTAATTCATTTTATGAGGCCAACATCATCCTGATACCAATGCCTGGCAGAGACACAACAAAAAAAGAGAATTTTAGACCAATATTCCTGATGAACATCAATGAAAAAATCCTCAATAAAACACTGGCAAACCGAATCCAGCAGCACATCAAAAAGCTTATCCACCATGATCAAGTGGGCTTCATCCCTGGGATGCAAGGCTGGTTCAACATACGCAAATCAATAAACGTAATCCAGCATATAAACAGAACCAAAGACAAAAACCACATGATTATCTCAATAGATGCAGAAAAGGCCTTTGACAAGATTCAACAGCCCTTCATGCTAAAAACTCTCAATAAATTCGGTATTGATGGAACGTATCTCAAAATAATAAGAGCTATTTAAGACAAACCCACAGCCAATGTCATACTGAATGGGCAAAAACTGGAAAAATTCCCTTTGAAAACTGGCACAAGACAGGGATGCCCTCTCTCACCACTCCTATTCAATATAATGTTGGAAGTTCTGGCTAGGGCAATCAGGTAAGAGAAAGAAATCAAGGGTATTCAGTTAGGAAAAGCGGAAGTCAAATTGTCCCTGTTTGCAGATGACATGATTGTATATTTAGAAAACCCCATTGTCTCAGCCCAAAATCTCCTTAAGCTGATAAGCAACTTCAGCAAAGTCTCAGGATACAAAATTAATGTGCAAAAATCACAAGCATTCTTATACACCAGTAACAGACAAACAGAGAGCCAAATCAGGAATGAACTTCCATTCACAATTGCTTCAAAGAGAATAAAATACCTAGGAATCCAACTTACAAGGGATGTAAAGGACCTCTTCAAGGAGAACTACAAACCTCTGCTCAGTGAAATAAAAGAGGACACAAACAAATGGAAGAACATACCATGCTCATGGATAGGAAGAATCAATATCGTGAAAATGGCCATACTGCCCAAGGTAATTTATAGATTCAATGCCATCCCCATCAAGCTACCAATGAGTTTCTTCACAGAATTGGAAAAAACTGATTTAAAGTTCATATGGAACCAAAAAAGAGCCCGCATCGCCAAGACAATCCTAAGTCAAAAGAACAAAGCTGGAGGCATCACGCTACCTGACTTCCGACTATACTACAAGGCTACAGTAACCAAAACAGCATGGTACTGGTACCAAAACAGAGATATAGACCAATGGAACAGAACAGAGTCCTCAGAAATAATACCACACATCTACAGCCATCTGATCTTTGACAAACCTGAGAAAAACAAGAAATGGGGAAAAGATTCCCTATTTAATAAATGGTGCTGGGAAAATTGGCTAGCCATAAGTAGAAAGGTGAAACTGGATCCTTTCCTTACTCCTCATATGAAAATTAATTCAAGATGGATTAGAGACTTAAATGTTAGACCTAATACCATAAAAACCCCAGAAGAAAACTTAGATAATACCATTCAGGACATAGGCATGGGCAAGGACTTCATGTCTAAAACACCAAAAGCAATGGCAACAAAAGCCAAAATTGACAAATGGGATCTAATTAAACTAAAGAGCTTCTGCACAGCAAAAGAAACTACCATCGGAGTGAACAGGCAACCTACAGAATGGGAGAAAATTTTTGCAATCTACTTATCTCACAAAGGACTAATATTCAGAACCTACAAAGAACTCAAACAAATTTACAAGAAAAAAACAAACAACCCCATCAAAAAGTGGGCAAGGGATATGAACAGACATTTCTCAAAAGAAGACATGCATACAGCCAACAGACACATGAAAAAATGCTCGTCATCACTGGCCATCAGAGAAATGCAAATCAAAACCACAATGAGATACCATCTCACACCAGTTAGAATGGCATTCATTAAAAAGTCAGGAAACAACAGGTGCTGGAGAGGATGTGGAGAAATAGGAACACTTTTACACTGTTGGTGGGATTGTAAACTAGTTCAACCATTATGGAAAACAGTATGGCAATTCCTCAAGGATCTAGAACTAGAAGTACCATATGACCCAGCCATCCCATTACTGGGGATATACCCAAAGGATTATAAATCATGCTGATATAAAGACACATGCACACGTTCATGTGACACTATTCACAATAGCAAAGACTTGGAATCAACCCCAATGTCCATCAGTGACAGACTGGATTAAGAAAATGTGGCACATATACACCATGGAATACTATGCATCCATAAAAAAGGATGAGTTCATGTCCTTTGTAGGGACATGGATGCAACTGGAAACCATCATTCTCAGCAAATTATCGCAAGAACAGAAAACCAAACGCTGCATGTTCTCACTCATAGGTGGGAACTGAACAATGAGATCACTTGGAATGGGGAAGGGGAACATCACACAGTGGGGCCTATTATCAGGAGGGGGGAGGGAGGAGGGATTGCATTGGGAGTTATACCTGATGTAAATGACGAGTTGATGGGTGCTGATGAATTGATGGGTGCAGCACACCAACATGGCACAAGTATACATATGTAACAAACCTGCACGTTATGCACATGTACCCTAGAACTTAAAGTATAATAATAATTTAAAAAAAAGAATAATAAAAAAAAAAGAATAAGTGCAATGCGGTGCTGAGAAGAATGTATATTCTGTTGATTTCAGGTGGAGAGTTCTGTAGATGTCTATTAGGTCCACTCAGTCCAGAGCTGAGTTCAAGTTCTGAATATCTTTGTTAATTTTCTGTCTCGTTGATCTGTCTAATATTGAGAGTGGGGTGTTATAGTCTCCCACTATTATTATGTGGGAATCTAAGTCTCTTTTTAGATCTCTAAGAACTTGCTTTATGAATCTGAGTTCTGCTGTATTGGGTGCATATATATTTGGGATAGTTAGCTCTTCTTGTTGCATGGATCCCTTTTTGCCATTATGTAATGGCCTTCTTTATCTTTTTTGATCTTTGTTGATTTTAAAGTCTGTTTTATCAGAGACTAGGATTGTAACCCCTGATTTTTTTTTTTTTTTTTTTTTTTTTTTTTTGCTTTCTATTTGTTTGTAAATATTCCTCCATTCCTTTATTTTGAGCCTATGTGTGTCTTTGCATGTGAGATGGGTCTCCTGAATACAGCCCACTGATAGATCTGGACTATTTATCCAATTTGCCAGTCTGTGTCTTTTAACTGGGGCATTTAGCCCATTTACATTTAAGGTTAATATTGTTATGTGTGAATTTGATCCTGTGATTATGATGCTAGCTGGTTATTTTGCCTGTTAGTTGATGCAGTTTCTTCACAGTGTGGACAATCTTTACAATTTGGTATATTTTTGCAGTGGCTGGTACCAGTTTTTCCTTTCCATATTTACTGCTTCTTTCAGGAGCTCTTGTAAGACAGGCCTGGTGGTGAGAAAATCTCTCAGCATTTGCTTGTCTGTAAAGAATTTTATTTCTCCTTTGCTTACGAAGCTTAGTTTGGCTGGATATGAAATTCTGGGCTGAAATTTTTTTTCTTTAAGTATGTTAAATATTGTCTCCTGCCCCCTACTCTCTTCTGGCTTGTAGGGTTTCTGCAGAAAGATCTCCTGTTAGTCTGGTGGGCTACCCTTTATGGGTAACCAGATCTTTCTCTCTGGCTGCCCTTAACTTCTTTTTTTCCTTCATTTCAACCTTGGTGAAGCTGATGATTATGTGTCTTGGGGTTGTTCTTCTCAAGAAGTATATTTGTGGTGTTCTCTTTATTTCCTGAATGTGAATGTTGGCCTGTCTTGCTAGGTTGGGGAAGTTCTCCTGGATAATATCTTGAAGAGTGCTTTCCAACTTGGTTCTATTCTCTCCATCACTTTCAGGTACACCAATCAAATGTAGGTTTGGTCTTTTCATATAGTCCCCTATTTCTTGGAGGCTTTGTTCATTCATTTTCATTCTTTTATATATTTCAAAACTAAATGCAAAATAAGTGTATCTTCAGACATCAAAAGGTAGAATTAATTTATCAGTAGCAGATCTACAATGTGATAAATGTCAAAGAATTTAAATCAGGAAAAAGAAATATAATATGTAATGGAAATACACAAATGAAAAATAAAAATGATGACTGCATAAATAAATGTAAAAAACTTTACTTTTTTTAATTTAAATGTCTTAAAAAGATAATTCATTAAAAGAGCCCACTAAATATGCTTTTAAATAATCCTTGAAGAGAAATCAAGTGGGAACTAGAGAGTATTTTATATGAAATGAAAATGTAAACAGCATCAAAGTTTGTATTATTCCTCTAAAGCAGTATTAGAGGGACATTTACAGCTAGAAATGCCTACATTAAAGAAGTCTCAACTCAGTAGTCTCTCCTCTGCCTTAAGAAGCTAGAGAAAAGTAAAGCAAATGAAACCCAAAGTAAACAAAGAAAAAATAAAGATCAAAGTGAAAGGCAATAAAATAAAAAACAGAGAAGCTATAGTAAAAAAAACCAAAAGCCAGTTCTTTGAGAAGATATGTAAAATTGATAAAGCTGTAGCCAGATTAATCATAAGAAGAAGACACAAATTACTATTATCAGAGTTTAGAGAAGCGACATTGCTAATAACAGGATTATACAGAAATTAAAAGAATAATAAAAGAATATTTTAAGCAAGTTTATGCCATTTTTTTTTTTTTTTTTTTTTTTTGAGACAGGATCTTGCTCTGTCACCCAGGCTGCAGTGCAGTGGTGCAATCTCGGCTCACTGCAGCCTCCGCCTCCTGGGTTCGATTCTCCAGCCTTAGCTTTCCAAGTAGCTGGTACTACAGGCACATGCCACACCTGGCTAATTTTTGTATTTTCAGTAGAGACAGGGTTGCACTATGTTGGCCAGACTGGTCTTAACCTCCTGGCCTCAAGTGATTCACCCACCTTGGCCTCCCAAAATGCTAGGATTACAGGCGTGAGCCACCACATCCAGCCTTATGCTAATAAATTCACAACATAGATAAAATGAACAATTATTTGAATGAAACTGTCAAATCTCACTCAAGAAAAAAATAAATAACCATACATCTATTAAAAGTTTAAAATTATATTTACAAATTTTGCCACAAAAAAATTCCAGACCCAGATGACTTCACAGGTGAATTGTACCCAAAACTTCAGGAAAAAATAATATTAATTTCATATAATTTCCAAAAAAAATTAAAGAAGAAATGCGCTGACCTCATTCTATGAGGCCATCATTATCCTGACAAAGACATTTCAAAAACAAAAGGACAGAATAATATTCTTGATGAGTACAGGTGTGACTATTCTAAACAAAATTTTAGCAAACCAAATTCAACATCGTATAAGAATATAAATACCTCATGACTGAATGGGTTTTATTCTAGGAATGATTCGACATTTGACAACAATCTCTATAAATCAATGTAATTCATCAAAGATATAGACTAAGAAAAAAAAAAAGAACATAGATGACCATCTGAATAGATGTGGGAAAAGCATTTGGTAAAATTGAACATTTCCTTCTGTTCAAAACTCTCAGCAAATTATGAAGATGAGCAACTTCCTTAACCTGTTAAAGGGCATTTTCAGCATACTTACATCTAACATCATACTTAATAGTAAAAAATTAAATGCATTTTTCCCTACGATCAACAAAAAGACCCGGATAGTCACTCTGACCACTTTTATTCAGTTTTGCAAGGAAAGTTCTGACCTACATTTCAAGTCATCACACAAAAATAAAAGGAATCCAGATTAGAAAGGAAGAGATAACAGCATCTTTTTTCATAAACTATGATTGTCTATTTAGAAATCTGAAGAAATCAACCAGAATGCTAATAGAACTATTAAGTTAGTTTAGCAAGATTGCATGACACAACACAAGATCAACTTACAAGAAAAAGCAGTGCTTCTATATACTTCTAATAACTAAAATCATAAAATGACATTTTTAATTACTTCTTATAATAGCATTTAAAAAATGAAATAGGAGTAAATCTAAAAAGTATGTGTGAGACCTGAACACTGAAAACTATAAAATCTGACTGAAAAAATTAAAGAATACCTAAATAATTGGACATACATCCCATATTTATGGGTCAGGAGATGAAATACAGTTAAGATTCCAATTTGTTCCAGATTGATCTCTTGATTCCACATAATCCCAATCAAAATCTGACCAATTGTTTTTGTAGAAGTTGACAAGCTGATTTTAAAATTTAAATGGAAATGCAAAAGATCTAGAATAGCCAAAACAGTTTTGAAAAAGGAAATCAAAGTTGGAAAGCTGACATTATCTGATTTTCAAGCCTATCATAAAGCTACCATAATCAAGACAGTGTTATATTGATGCAGTAATAAACAGGGATCAATGGAAACAGCATAGAAAATTCATTAATAAACCACACATAAGAAGAGGTCATTTTTTTCACATGCACACATATGTTTATTGCAGCACTATTCACAATAGCAAAGACTTGGAATCAACCCAAATGTCCATCAGTGACAGACTGCATTAAGAAAATGTGGCATATCTACACCATGGAATACTATGCAGCCATAAAAAAGGATGAGTTTGTGTCCTTTGTAGGGACATGAATGCAGCTAGAAACCATCATTCTCAGCAAACTATCACAAGAACAGAAAACCAAACACCGCATACTCTCACTCATAGGTGGGAATTGAACAATGAGATCACTTGGACACAGGAAGGGGAACATCACACACCAGGGCCTGTCGTGGGGTGGGGGGAGGGGGAGGGATAGCATTAGGAGATATACCTAATGTAAACGATGAGTTAATGGGTGCAGCACACCAACATGGCACATGTATACATATGTAACAAACCTGCACATTGTGCACATGTACCCTAGAAATTAAAGTATAATAATAATAAAAAAAAAACATGCAAAAGCAATCAGAAAAAGGGTGCTAAAGGATTGGAATATTGATATACAAAATTATGAACTTGAATCCATACTGAATTCAATATACAAAATTAGGTATGAATGTAAAATCTAAAGCTTCTAGAAGAAGACAGATAGAAGAAGATCGGAGAAAAAATTTTGCCTTTGAATTAAGTTAATATTTCTTTTTCTTTTTCTTTCTTCTTTTTTTTTTTTTTTTTTCTGAAAGGGAGTCTCGTTCTCTCTGTCACCCAAGCTAGAGTGCAGTGGCGCCATCTTGGGTCACTGCAACCTCTGCCTCCCGGGTTCAAGCGATTCTCCTGCCTCAGCCTCCCAAGTAGCTGGGACTACAGGTTCGTGCCACCAAGCCTGGCTGATTTTTGTATTTTTAGTAGAGGTGGGGTTTCACCGTGTTAGCCAAGATGGTCTCCATCTCCTGAATTTGTGTTCCACCCAGCTTAGCCTACCAAAGTACTGGGATTACAGGCGTGAGCCACCATGCCTGGCCTAAGCAAATATCTCTTAAACCTGACAATAGAAGCACAATTGATTAAAAGAGGATTAATTACACTATATCACAACCAAAAAGTCTTGTTTTTTGAAAGACACTATTAAGAGAATGAAAATATAAGCCAGAGCCTGGGAGAAAATATTTGAAAGACAGTTATCTGATGTAAAACTTGTATCTAGAATAGAGAGTGAATGCTTACAACTCATTGAGAATACAAATAACTCCAAAATTTAGGTGAAAGTTTGAATGGGCATTTAACCAAATAGGATATATAGATGACGAATAAGTATATGCAAAGATTCTCAACGTCATTACTTTTCAGGAAAATGTAAATTTAAATCATAATGAGCTATCACTAAACACATTAAAATGACTGACATTAAAAAGACTGAGGGTTGGTTAGGCTATGTTGCAACTGAAATTCTCTTACATTGCTGGTGGAAATATAAATGACACAATAATCACTTTGTAAATCAGTTTGATATTTTATTAGAAAGTTAAACATCACCCATATGATCCCATCATTCCACTCATAGATATTTGCCCGTGAGAAATGAAAACCTATGTCCAAATACTTGTACATGAATGTTCACACTAGCTTTATTTATAACAATGCCAAACTGGGAACAACCAAATTATCCATCAATAGGTGAAGGGATAAATGACTTGCGATGTATTCATAAAATGAAATTCTATTTAACACTAAAAGGCAATAAATTCATGCAACAACAAGAACAAATTTCAAAATAATTATGCTGAGTGAAAAAAGTCAAACAGAAAACAGTATCTACCATAGAATTTCATTTATAAAAAATTCTGCAAGATCAAAACTGATCTATCATGACAGAAAACTCATCAGTTTGCCTGCAGATGAGAAAGCTTAGGAAGGAGGGAATATTATGAGGAATGATAGATATACTCAGTTTCTTTACTGTGATGATGGTTTCTTACGTATACGCATCTGTTAAAATGTATAAAATTGAACACTAAATAGGTAAAGTTCACTATATGCCAATTTTATCTCATTATTATTGAGATCAGTTTGATCTATTGCTCTTTTTAATATTGTTTATACACCTGGAAAGTCAAAATTTTGTATGTTTATTTCCTGAGTTCTACCTTAAGGGACTTTGCTTTTCCAAACTTATCAGAATCGAAGGAGAGCTTATTACTGGACTCACTAGCAATTCTTACTTTTATCCATTTCTTAATTTTTATTTATTATTATTACTGTGCCAGGTATTGGGCTAAGCATTTTATTTGGACATTTGTATTTAATTTACCTTTCCCTTTCTTTTCTTTCCTACTTTGTAACTTTCTACTCCATATTTTCCCCAATTCCCTAAATAGTAGATAGGCAATAATATATTTAAAACTTAGGGTACTTTGCTCTCCTTGTTTTTCCCGGGCCTAGGTGTCAGGTCACTTAAGGTTTGGACTGTTCAAATATTATTTTACTCAGAAACAAATGAGAAAATATTAATATGTGGAAAAGAAAGAAAAAGATAGAATTTCAAAATACAACTTTATTATATTGCCTAGAGAGTAGTTTAGCATATAAAGTTTTCTGGACACATAAATCTGTGTTTCTTTACTATTCTTATTGTTCATTTCTAGTAAGCCTTCTAAAGTGAAGGATTATTGCTAGCCTTAGTATTAGCTCTTCCCTTCAGTGAATTTTCCCACCATTTCCTGATGCTGCATGTTAATATATGCTCTTTTATTACTTTCCATGTGGCTTCCAATCACTTGACGTTCTCAACTTAAGAACTATTCCCTCCCTCCCTCCCTCCCTTCCTTTCTTCTTTCCTTCCTTCCTTCCTCCCTCCCTCCCTCCTTCCTTCCTTCCTTGCTTCCCTCCTCCCTCCCTCCTTTGCCCCCTCTCTCCCTCCCTCCTCTCTTCCTACCTACCTACATAAACATCTTCTAGTTATATTCTGAATGTCAACTGTAATTATTTGCTTTTAGGTATTGCATAACCTGTTGAACATAATCTGAGTCTATTGTATTTATGGATTCCTCCCACTCAGGTTATAATTCTCATTTCCCCTGGAGTTCTTTGAAGATATATTCAGGTGTCTCCCAATTTGAATGGAGCATAAGGATGGCTAACAATAAAAAACAGAATGTAATTTTTATTTAGAGGAATGCTAGTACTCTTGTATATAATTATCATCACTCATCTCATTAGAAAAAAATATTAGGAGATGTTATGCTTTTACTGATTGGTTAAATCCACCAAACAAGGCAAAAAGCTTTATAAACTTTATTTCCTTAGTGTTTAATGTGATATATAATACCTTAGTGAATACTAAAAACTCTAGTGAATTCTCCACTTTACCTGCATCCTGCAAGTGTTGATGAAAGTCATCAATTTAATAAGAAGTTGTCCAGTGCAATTCAGTTCACATTCAGTTTGATATAATAATATAGGAAGTTTCATCTACAGAGCTCTTAGCATTTTAGAAGTAAGCATATAATTGGTGATTATTTTAAATCTCAAGTGATAAATTTGAGTAAGAGCAGTAGTAATGAGTTTATCTGAAAATGATCGCCAAGTGAGGAACATATGAATGCATCACACATCCCCATAGTAATTTTTTCCTATTCATCATCTGGATTTTTCCATCATGGTCTAAGCATCATTCCAGAGTTACACCATGCAATCTAGTAATTTTGATTTTGCAATTGTTGAATCTAGCAAGTAACAGTAATCTTCAAATGTCATTCATGGAAAGTTTCTTTTAATCTGCTTTTGTAGTTGAATGTTGTTATTCTAATATAAACACGTATTTTATTGGTTCTTTTGAATTTGGGATTTATGTCAAATGCAAGTGAAAAAAATCTCAATATAAAGAAAAATCATGTAACAATGACCTCTAAGGACACTAAATATAAATCAAAGTGACTTGGGGGAATGAAAAAGTTGCCCTGAAAAAGCTAGCATCAATAATGATGATTATGAAAATATTCATCATACAGAAAAGAGAACCCAGAAATAAAGCCACACCCTACAGCCACCTAATTATTAGCAAAGTCTGCAACAGAAAGCAATCAGGGAAAGGACTCCCTATTCAATAAATGGTGCTGGGATAGTTGGTTAGCCATGTGCAGAAGAATGAAACTGGACCCCTACCTTTCACTATATACAAAAATTAACTCAAGATGGATTAAAGATTTAAATGTAAGATCTCAAACTACAAGAATTCTAGAAGAAAACCTAGGAAACACCATTCTGGGCATGGGCCACAGGAAATAATTTATGACTAAGTCCTCAGAAGCAGTTGCAACAAAACCAAAAATTGACACATGAGACCTAATTAAGAGAAAGAGCTTCAGCACAGCAAAACAAACTATCAACACAGTTAACAGATATCCTACAGAATGGGAGAAAATATTTGCAAACTGCATTTGACAATGATCCAATATCCAGAATCTGTACGACATTTGACAATTGAACAAGCAAACTACAAATAACCCCATTTAAAAATGGGCAAAAGACATGAACAGACACTTCTCAAAAGAAGACATACAAGCAGCCAACAAATATACGAGAATATGCAGAAAACACAAAGCATGACTACTCATCAGAGAAATGTAAATCAAAACAATGAGATACCATTTCACAACAGTCAGAATGGCTACTATAAAAAAAGTAAAAAACATAAAACAGAAGCAGATGTTGGCGAGGCTATGTAGAAAAGGAAATGCTTATACACTGTTAGTGGGAATAAAAATTAGTTCAGCCACTGTGGAAAGCAGTTTAGAGGTTTCTCAACTTAAAACAGAACTATCATTTGACTCAGCAATCCCATTACTGTGTACATACACAAAGGAAAACAAATGGTTCCACCAAGAAAGATGCATACACTTGCATGTTCATCACAGCACTATTCACGATGACAGACATGAAATCAACATATATGCCCATCAACAGTGGATTAAAGAAAATATGGCACATATACATCATGGAATACCACACAGCCATAAAAAAAGAACAAAGTCATGTTATTTGCAGCAATATGGATGCAGCTAGAGACCATTATACTATGTGAATTAATACAGAAATGAAAAACAAACTACTCCATGTTTTTCACTTATAAGTGGGAGCCAAATATCAGGTAATCATGGACACAAAGATGGAAACAATAGACACTGGGGACTACTAGAGGGGAGAGGTGGGGAAAGGGACAAGGGTTGAAAATTAACTGTTTGATACTGTGCTCAGTACCTGAGTGATAGGATCATTGGTTCCCCAAATTACAGCATCACACAACATACACAGGTAACACACCTGCACATGTAGCCCCTGATTCTAAAATAAAAGTTAAAAAAACACCCAGAAATTGCAACAAGAAAAATAAGATATTCATTGTGACAAATATGATACAAAGTCACCAAGCCCAAGCATAGGTCTTGAGTAAGTAGTCCTTTATCCTCACCAAAATGTAGGTGGTTATTATGACCTTTAATACATTCACATTTAGATATGCTCTACATCAAGGTGGAATGCATCCCTGACAATCAAGATATTAAAATAAACTATGAGGTTAACTAATTTTCATGATAGCCTTATATTAAAGCTTCCTCAGCTATCTTTGCATACATTTAAAACTTAGGTAAGGCTGGGCATGGTGGCTCATGCCTGTAATCCCAGCACTTTGGGAGGCTGAGGGGGGCGGAGCACAAAGTCAGGAGATTGAGACCATCCTGGCTAACATGGTGAAACTCCATCTCTACTCCACATACAAAAATTAGCCAGGCGTGACACCTGTAATCCCAGCTACTTGGGAGGCTGAGGCAGGAGAATCACGTGAACTCGGGAGGCAGAGGTTGCAGTGAGCCAAGATAGCGCCACTGCACTCCAGCCTGGGCAACAGAGCAAGACTCCATCTTGAAAAACGAAACAAAACAAAAGACTGAGGTAATTTCATTACTCATTTGGTAAGCTTGTAGATCTTCCCTGGTCTTCCCCCGTTCCCGATTTTTGCCTGCATGTATCTGCACACTTAAAATTTTATGAATGAGTACTTTCATGTAATGCATATAGACCAGACAAGGCTCAATGTAAGCTTCTGTCACTGCAAAATCATCAGTAGTAGGGCAATAAGTAAAGATGGGATACATTGGTTATTTTTTACAATATTGGATTCTATTCAATGTACTTTTGTGGGTTTTCTTGTCTGATTGATTAATTGTGAAATTGTTTTAAATTCTACTGTGGCAGACTGTTTTGATTAACGGGGCCAGCTGCATTTTCAGTCCCCTTTGTCAAAAGAGGCAGGGATGTTCATATTTGTTTTCTTGGCCTACATGAAAAGAAGTAACCATGTTACATATTTTTAGTCAATGAGACAAAACAGATTGGTTTTTAAAAATATTTTCTATTAAAAGGGATAAATCTTGCTTCTGTACTATCTTCCTTCTCCCTGCCTTGTACTTGCACATGCTAATTTGACCTGCAGCAACCATATTGTCGCTATGAGGCTAGGCAAAAAGATTTGTAAGAAAGATTGATGTGCTAAGGATGACAGGTCAGAAAGACATGAAGATCCTGGGCCACTGACGGCATCAAGAAGCAGTTGCACCCCAAATTGCTCTTCCAAGCTTCTTACTATGTAAGATAACTAAATAGCTTTGTTACCTAATCTTTTCTTGGATGGTTTTTCTAATACTTGCAGGCAAAAATATCCCCAATTAAACACAATCATTTTCATTTTTTTAAGTAGAGAAACTTATCTACTTAGGAAATTTCAAGTTACAAAATTTTTTTCACTTGAACAAAGGTATGCTTTAAATAAAGTAAGGTAACTATTGATTAAGAGATGGAGTGAATGGTCATACATGGTTATCTTATGAATAAAATAGACAGGGTCATAGAGTGATTTATTAGTTAGGAATATGCTCATTTTGTTTGTACCTAGTTTTGAAGTATATTTGATAAGTGAAATATCAATGAGTTATTTAACTTACTAGTTGAAAAGCACATTATTAAAAGGAGAAACATTAAAATAATTAAAAATAAAATTGATGAGAAGACAAATTTTTGCAAGGCTATGGAATACATAATTTAATAGCAGATATGACTCTGAAGGACAAATGGTAAATCATGAAAGAAATTAGAACAAAAAATATTAATTAATGAAAAAAATTATTTCAGATGTTGACCAAAGTTTTACCATCAATGATTGCTACCTGTTCAATACAATACAATTCAATACAATTCAGAAATAAGTTTCGGCATTGGTTTGAGAATGTAGTGAAAATATGACTGCTGCAAATTTGTTACAAACCAGATTCACAATTCAAGGCCCAACTGAATGTTGACTATGTCAAAATATGGCAGACGTGGTAGCTGCAGAATAGTTTATTTCACTCTGTTGGAAATTATCAAGAATGAGAGATTATGAGTTCTGGCAGAAATTTCTACTTACTAGTCTCAATATTGCCCTTCTTTAGCAAAAAACTCCAGTTTTTAGCTTGGCAAATGGCAGTCCAGAATGAAGCCCACATGTCCCAACTTCCATGGCATTTGTGATCTTATGACTAAGTTCTAGCAAAGGAGGTTATCAAAGTGCCCTTTCAATGATAAAAGACATCCACTGCACACTATTTACCCATCTTTCATCCTACTGATAGAAATTATATGTGATGCTAAACATTAGTAAGCACTTTGCATCATTAGGATAAAATCACACCTTAGGAATGACCCTGTGAGCTTGCAAATTTAAGTACTACTAACAGAAATTCTGACTTGCTTTCTCTCTATCAACTTAAAATCAGGAGAGTGTTAAAGTCTGGTTACTTTTTTAACATACATACATACAGAAAGGAGTTCATTGTAGCCTTATCTTAAGACACTGATTTGTCTAGACCAGTCTCTGTTGTGGTGGATCTAGCCTCAGAGATTGGTTTGGATGAATCTCAGTCGTGGTGGATCTAGCCTCAGAGATTTGTCTGGACCAGTCTCAGTCGTGGTAGATCTAGCCTCAGAGATTTGTCTGGACCAGTCTCAGTCGTGGTGGATCTAGCCTCAGAGATTTGTCTGGACCAGTCTCAGTCGTGGTGGATCTAGCCTCAGATATTTGTCTGGACCAGTCTCAGTCGTGGTGGATCTAGCCTCAGAGATTGGTCTGGACCAGTCTCAGTCGTGGTGGATCTAGCCTCAGAGATTTGTCTGGTCCGATCTCAGTCGTGGTGGATCTAGCCTCAGAAATTACCTAAGTACTGCTATTGCAATGTTTGATAGAATCCTTGCTAATTGAAGACTGACTAATGTTGCACATTAACGTCTGTCCTCTAAAGAGTAAGTAGCTTACAAATATCTGCCACGAGTGAAAGCAAGATAACAGGTGAGGTGAATATGATAATAGCTTTGTACATATTGAAGAATGTGTAAGAGTAGTAACAGTATCTAAATTGTACAGGCTACCCATAAGCATGTCTCCAACTGTTACAAATACACCTATTATGCCTGTTCAGTGACTCCTGGTTCTCTGCACAGAGAACTGGAGGGGGCTGATGGGGAGGAGGAAAAACAACCACCTCCATGTGGATATCTGTTGTAAAATTCTAATTAATAAACTTTATTTTTACCTTTGCTTAAATCAGAAAAAAAGCATTCCTCTTAGTTATTTTGGAACAATTAGAATTCTCTTGCTCAGCAACCCCTCCCAAATCACATGGTTACTTTGCTAGAAAGTTTAGTATACAAGACTTAGTATTGTATATAATTCTTCTATCCTTAAGAATTTTAATTCCTATATCTATGAACTGTGACTCACTTCTGTGGATAATAATTAGAAAATGAGAGATTGGAATAAAGATAAAATTAAAAAAATATTTAGAAGTGGAGCTTTGGGATAAAGGTAGCCATAGGAGATGATACACATACATTCCCATATAACTTAGGTAGGAGAAGTTGAGACGTTGGCCTACAGTAGCCCATCTAGGGCAACCACTTTTTGTTCTAGGGAAAGGAAAGAGAAAACTGAGGCATCTGAAAGAGCAAGATCTATCGCTTTGCCTCTGGGATAACAATAAGACTCAGAAAGTACGACCTTCAATTTCTAAAATCAGGTAGCCATTAAATATTTGATGAAGAAAAAGTGGGGAAAAAATCTGCTGTTATAAATATTATCTGCAACAAACCACACAAATTTCTGAATATATTGTTGAAACACAGACAGTGAGATCCTGAAACAAAGTTGGCCATCTAGGAAAGGTAAATTGAAACTGATTATACAATATTCATTAACATTAATTTAAGATACATAAGTTGGTATCTGGCAACTAGTAGGCTCTTTACTCAGTGTGCTTTCTTTACTGTGCTATATTAGTGAATTTTATGTTTTAAACACTTACAGATTTTCATAGAGATACTTGAGATCCTTAAGCTTCCCACTCCATTTCTCCCATAGGATACTAAGTTCCTCATTCACAAATTCTCATACTAAAGACTGTCACAAACCCAGTTCTTCTGGAGAAACAACTAATAATACCAACTTTGAAATGCTACATATTCTTAAATGAAATACATCCATGTTAAAAAATTAAGCACTGACATATATTCAATACAAACATCATTTTTGCATTATTTCTTGCCATGGGTTATCCAAAGTTTTTAAAAATTAGTTCTGAAAAAGGAAAAGTGGAGTACACTGTAGCCGACCTAGATATACTTCTCAGTGAAGATTTGGGAGTATG